>NW_024060879.1:0-19701 GCF_016432855.1 Salvelinus namaycush
AAGGTCCTGGTGGGATCCTGGGGAGGTCCTGTGGTGGGGTCTCCTCCCTCTGGAAGGTCCCTGTGGTGGGGATCTCCTCCCTCTGGAACGTCCCTGTGGTGGGGATTCCCTCCCTGTCTGGAGGATCCCCTCAATTTCAGGTGCCACAGGGATGTCATCAAGGAGCTATCCAGTGCAGGTGGAGTGTAGGAGACACACGAAGACATTATAATCACAATTATAATCACCTGAGAGACTACTACCTGAGCTACTACTACCTGAGCTACTACTACCTGAGATACTACTACTACCTGAGATACTACTACTACCCGAGATACTAATATTACCTGAGAGACTACTACTACCTGAGAGACTACTACTACCCGAGCTACTACTACCTGAGATACTACTACTACCTGAGATACTACTACTACCTGAGATACTATTACTAACTGAGCAACTATACTACCTGAGATACTACTACTACCTGAGATACTACTAGTACCTGAGAGACTACTACTACCTGAGATACTACTAGTACCCGAGATACTATTACTAACTGAGAGACTACTACCTGAGATACTACTACTACCTGAGAGACTACTACTACCTGAGATACTACTACTACCTGAGATATTACTACTACCTAAAATACTATTACTACCTGAGAGACTACTACTACCTGAGAGACTGCTACTACCTGAGAGACTACTACCTGAGAGACTACTACCTGAGAGACTACTACCTGAGAGACTACTACTACCTGAGAGACTAATACCTGAGAGACTACTACTACCTGAGAGACTACCACTACCTAAGAGACTACTACTACCTGAGAGACTACTACCTGAGAGACTACTACTACCTGAGAGACTACTACTGCCTGAGAGACTACTACTACCTGAGAGACTACTACTACCTGAGAGACTACCACTACCTGAGAGACTACTACCTGAGAGACTACTACTACCTGAGTGACTACTACCTGAGAGACTACTACTACCTGAGAGACTACTACTACCTGAGAGACTACTACAACCTGATAGACTACTACTACCTGAGAGACGACTACTACCTGAGTGAATACTACCTGAGAGACTACTACTGCCTGAGAGACTACTACTACCTGAGAGACTACTACCTGAGTGACTACTACTACCTGAGTGACTACTACCTGAGAGACTACTACTACCTGAGAGACAACCACTACCTGAGAGACTACTACTACCTGAGAGACTACTACTACCTAAGAGACTACTACTACCTGAGAGACTACTACCTGAGAGACTACTACTAACTTAGAGACTACCACTACCTGAGAGACTACTACCTGAGAGACTACTACTACCTGAGAGACTACTACTACCTGAGAGACTAATACCTGAGAGACTGCTACTACCTGAGAGACTACTACCTGAGAGACTACTACCTGAGAGACTACTACTACCTGAGAGACTACTACTACCTAAGAGACTACTACTACCTGAGAGACTACTACCTGAGAGACTACTACTACCTGAGAGGACTACCACTACCTGAGATACTACTACCTGAGAGACTACTACTACCTGAGAGACTACTACTACCTGAGAGACTACTACCTGAGAGACTACTACTACCTGAGAGACTACTACTACCTGAGAGACTACCACTACCTGAGAGACTAATACCTGAGAGACTAATACCTGAGAGACTACAACCTGAGAGACTACCACTACCTGAGAGACTACTACTACCTGAGAGACTAATACCTGAGAGACTAATACCTCAGAGACTACAACCTGAGAGACTACCACTACCTGAGATAATATTACTACCTGAGAGACCTACCACTACCTGAGAGACTAATACCTGAGAGACTAATACCTGAGAGACTACTACTACCTGAGAGACTACCACTACCTGAGAGACTACTACTACCTGAGAGACTACCACTACCTAAGAGACTACTACCTAAGAGACTACTACCTGAGAGACTACTACTACCTGAGAGACTACTACTACCTGAGAGACTACTACTACCTGAGAGACTACTACTGCCTGAGAGACTACTACTACCTGAGAGAATACTACCTGAACTACCTGAGAGACTACTACCTGAGAGACTACTACTACCTGAGAGACTACTACTACCTGAGAGACTACTACTACCTGAGAGACTACTACAACCTGAGAGACTACTACTACCTGAGAGACGACTACTACCTGAGTGACTACTACCTGAGAGACTACTACTGCCTGAGAGACTACTAACTACCTGAGAGACTACTACCTGAGAGACTACTACTACCTGAGTGACTACTACCTGAGAGACTACTACTACCTGAGAGACTACCACTACCTAAGAGACTACTACTACCTGAGAGACTACTACTACCTAAGATACTACTACTACCTGAGAGACTACTACCTGAGAGACTACTACTAACTTAGAGACTACCACTACCTGAGAGACTACTACCTGAGAGACTACTACTACCTGAGAGACTACTACTACCTGAGAGACTAATACCTGAGAGACTACTACTACCTGAGAGACTACTACCTGAGAGACTACTACCTGAGAGACTACTACTACCTGAGAGACTACTACTACCTAAGAGACTACTACTACCTGAGAGACTACTACCTGAGAGACTACTACTACCTGAGAGACTACCACTACCTGAGATACTACTACCTGAGAGACTACTACTACCTGAGAGACTACTACCTGAGACTACTACTACCTGAGAGACTACTACTACCTGAGAGACTACCACTACCTGAGAGACTAATACCTGAGAGACTAATACCTGAGAGACTACAACCTGAGAGACTACCACTACCTGAGAGACTACTACTACCTGAGAGACTAATACCTGAGAGACTAATACCTGAGAGACTACAACCTGAGAGACTACCACTACCTGAGATAATATTACTACCTGAGAGACTACCACTACCTGAGAGACTAATACCTGAGAGACTAATACCTGAGAGACTACTACTACCTGAGAGACTACCACTACCTAAGAGACTACTACCTGAGAGACTACTACCTGAGAGACTACTACTACCTGAGAGACTACTACTACCTGAGAGACTACTACTGCCTGAGAGACTACTACTACCTGAGAGACTACTACCTGAGAGACTACTACCTGAGAGACTACTACCTGAGAGACTACTACTACCTGAGTGACTACTACCTGAGAGACTACTACTACCTGAGAGACTACTACTACCTGAGAGACTACTACCTGAGAGACTACTACCTGAGAGACTACTACTACCTAAGAGACTACTACTACCTGAGAGACTACTACTACCTGAGTGAATACTACCTGAGAGACTACTACTACCTGAGAGACTACTACAACCTGAGAGACTACTACTACCTGAGAGACGACTACTACCTGAGTGACTACTACCTGAGAGACTACTACTGCCTGAGAGACTACTACTACCTGAGAGACTAATACCTGAGAGACTGCTACTACCTGAGAGACTACTACCTGAGAGACTACTACCTGAGAGACTACTACTACCTGAGAGACTACTACTACCTAAGAGACTACTACTACCTGAGAGACTACTACCTGAGAGACTACTACTACCTGAGAGACTACCACTACCTGAGATACTACTACCTGAGAGACTACTACTACCTGAGAGACTACTACCTGAGACTACTACTACCTGAGAGACTACTACTACCTGAGAGACTACCACTACCTGAGAGACTAATACCTGAGAGACTAATACCTGAGAGACTACAACCTGAGAGACTACCACTACCTGAGAGAATACTACTACCTGAGAGACTAATACCTGAGAGACTAATACCTGAGAGACTACAACCTGAGAGACTACCACTACCTGAGATAATATTACTACCTGAGAGACTACCACTACCTGAGAGACTAATACCTGAGAGACTAATACCTGAGAGACTACTACTACCTGAGAGACTACCACTACCTAAGAGACTACTACCTGAGAGACTACTACCTGAGAGACTACTACTGCCTGAGAGACTACTACTACCTGAGAGACTACTACCTGAGAGACTACTACCTGAGAGACTACTACCTGAGAGACTACTACTACTACCTGAGTGACTACTACCTGAGAGACTACTACTACCTGAGAGACTACTACTACCTGAGAGACTACTACTACCTGAGTGACTACTACCTGAGAAACTACTACTACCTGAGAGACTACTACTACCTGAGAGACTACTACCTGAGAGACTACTACTACCTAAGAGACTACTACTACCTGAGAGACTACTAATACCTGAGTGAATACTACCTGAGAGACTACTACTACCTGAGAGACTACTACAACCTGAGAGACTACTACTACCTGAGAGACGACTACTACCTGAGTGACTACTACCTGAGAGACTACTAATGCCTGAGAGACTACTACTACCTGAGAGACTAATACCTGAGAGACTGCTACTACCTGAGAGACTACTACCTGAGAGACTACTACCTGAGAGACTACTACTACCTGAGAGACTACTACTACCTAAGAGACTACTACTACCTGAGAGACTACTACCTGAGAGACTACTACTACCTGAGAGACTACCACTACCTGAGATACTACTACCTGAGAGACTACTACTACCTGAGAGACTACTACCTGAGACTACTACTACCTGAGAGACTACTACTACCTGAGAGACTACCACTACCTGAGAGACTAATACCTGAGAGACTAATACCTGAGAGACTACAACCTGAGAGACTACCACTACCTGAGAGACTACTACTACCTGAGAGACTAATACCTGAGAGACTAATACCTGAGAGACTACAACCTGAGAGACTACCACTACCTGAGATAATATTACTACCTGAGAGACTACCACTACCTGAGAGACTAATACCTGAGAGACTAATACCTGAGAGACTACTACTACCTGAGAGACTACCACTACCTAAGAGACTACTACCTGAGAGACTACTACCTGAGAGACTACTACTACCTGAGAGACTACTACTACCTGAGAGACTACTACTCCCTGAGAGACTACTACTACCTGAGAGACTACTACCTGAGAGACTACTACCTGAGAGACTACTACCTGAGAGACTACTACTACCTGAGTGACTACTACCTGAGAGACTACTACTACCTGAGAGACTACTACTACCTGAGAGACTACTACTACCTGAGTGACTACTACCTGAGAGACTACTACTACCTGAGAGACTACTACTACCTGAGAGACTACTACCTGAGAGACTACTACTACCTGAGTGCCTACTACCTGAGAGACTACTACTACCTGAGTGACTACTACCTGAGAGACTACTACTACCTAAGAGACTACTACTACCTGAGAGACTACTACTACCTGAGTGAATACTACCTGAGAGACTACTACTACCTGAGAGACTACTACAACCTGAGAGACTACTACTACCTGAGAGACGACTACTACCTGAGTGACTACTACCTGAGAGACTACTACTGCCTGAGAGACTACTACTACCTGAGAGACTACTACCTGAGAGACTACTACTACCTGAGTGACTACTACCTGAGAGACTACTACTACCTGAGAGACTACCACTACCTGAGAGACTACTACTACCTGAGAGACTACTACTACCTAAGATACTACTACTACCTGAGAGACTACTACCTGAGAGAC
The DNA here is from genome assembly GCF_016432855.1 of Salvelinus namaycush. Lineage (NCBI taxonomy): Eukaryota > Metazoa > Chordata > Actinopteri > Salmoniformes > Salmonidae > Salvelinus > Salvelinus namaycush. The sequence goes on from NW_024060879.1 coordinate 5,636, forward strand.
TACTACTAACTTAGAGACTACCACTACCTGAGAGACTACTACCTGAGAGACTACTACTACCTGAGAGACTACTACTACCTGAGAGACTAATACCTGAGAGACTGCTACTACCTGAGAGACTACTACCTGAGAGACTACTACCTGAGAGACTACTACTACCTGAGAGACTACTACTACCTAAGAGACTACTACTACCTGAGAGACTACTACCTGAGAGACTACTACTACCTGAGAGACTACCACTACCTGAGATACTACTACCTGAGAGACTACTACTACCTGAGAGACTACTACTACCTGAGAGACTACTACCTGAGACTACTACTACCTGAGAGACTACTACTACCTGAGAGACTACCACTACCTGAGAGACTAATACCTGAGAGACTAATACCTGAGAGACTACAACCTGAGAGACTACCACTACCTGAGAGACTACTACTACCTGAGAGACTAATACCTGAGAGACTAATACCTGAGAGACTACAACCTGAGAGACTACCACTACCTGAGATAATATTACTACCTGAGAGACTACCACTACCTGAGAGACTAATACCTGAGAGACTAATACCTGAGAGACTACTACTACCTGAGAGACTACCACTACCTAAGAGACTACTACCTGAGAGACTACTACCTGAGAGACTACTACTACCTGAGAGACTACTACTACCTGAGAGACTACTACTGCCTGAGAGACTACTACTACCTGAGAGACTACTACCTGAGAGACTACTACCTGAGAGACTACTACCTGAGAGACTACTACTACCTGAGTGACTACTACCTGAGAGACTACTACTACCTGAGAGACTACTACTACCTGAGAGACTACTACTACCTGAGTGACTACTACCTGAGAGACTACTACTACCTGAGAGACTACTACTACCTGAGAGACTACTACCTGAGAGACTACTACTACCTGAGTGCCTACTACCTGAGAGACTACTACTACCTGAGTGACTACTACCTGAGAGACTACTACTACCTAAGAGACTACTACTACCTGAGAGACTACTACTACCTGAGTGAATACTACTTGAGAGACTACTACTACCTGAGAGACTACTACATTTACATTTACATTTAAGTCATTTAGCAGACGCTCTTATCCAGAGCGACTTACAAATTGGTGCATTCACCTTATGATATCCAGTGGAACAACCACTTTACAATAGTGCATCTAAATCTTTTAAGGGGGGGGGGGGGGGGTTAGAAGGATTACTTTATCCTATCCTAGGTATTCCTTAAAGAGGTGGGGTTTCAGGTGTCTCCGGAAGGTGGTGATTGACTCCGCTGACCTGGCGTCGTGAGGGAGTTTGTTCCACCATTGGGGTGCCAGAGCAGCAAACAGTTTTGACTGGGCTGAGCGGGAACTGTACTTCCTCAGAGGTAGGGAGGCGAGCAGGCCAGAGGTGGATGAACGCAGTGCCCTTGTTTGGGTGTAGGGCCTGATCAGAGCCTGAAGGTACGGAGGTGCCGTTCCCCTCACAGCTCCGTAGACAAGCACCATGGTCTTGTAGCGGATGCGAGCTTCAACTGGAAGCCAGTGGAGAGAGCGGAGGAGCGGGGTGACGTGAGAGAACTTGGGAAGGTTGAACACCAGACGGGCTGCGGCGTTCTGGATGAGTTGTAGGGGTTTAATGGCACAGGCAGGGAGCCCAGCCAACAGTGAGTTGCAGTAATCCAGACGGGAGATGACAAGTGCCTGGATTAGGATCTGTGCCGCTTCCTGTGTGAGGCAGGGTCGTACTCTGCGAATGTTGTAGAGCATGAACCTACAGGAACGGGTCACCGCCTTGATGATAGTTGAGAACGACAGGGTGTTGTACAGGATCACGCCAAGGTTCTTAGCGCTCTGGGAGGAGGACACAATGGAGTTGTCAACCGTGATGGCGAGATCATGGAACGGGCAGTCCTTCCCCGGGAGGAAGAGCAGCTCCGTCTTGCCGAGGTTCAGCTTGAGGTGGTGATCCGTCATCCACACTGATATGTCTGCCAGACATGCAGAGATGCGATTCGCCACCTGGTTATCAGAAGGGGGAAAGGAGAAGATTAATTGTGTGTCGTCTGCATAGCAATGATAGGAGAGACCATGTGAGGATATGACAGAGCCAAGTGACTTGGTGTATAGCGAGAATAGGAGAGGGCCTAGAACAGAGCCCTGGGGGACACCAGTGGTGAGAGCACGTGGTGCGGAGACAGATTCTCGCCACGCCACCTGGTAGGAGCGACCTGTCAGGTAGGACGCAATCCAAGCGTGGGCCGCGCCGGAGATGCCCAACTCGGAGAGGATGGAGAGGAGGATCTGATGGTTCACAGTATCAAAGGCAGCCGATAGGTCTAGAAGGATGAGAGCAGAGGAGAGAGAGTTAGCTTTAGCAGTGCGAAGCGCCTCCGTGACACAGAGAAGAGCAGTCTCAGTTGAATGACTAGTCTTGAAACCTGACTGATTTGGATCAAGAAGGTCATTCTGAGAGAGATAGCAGGAGAACTGGCCAAGGACGGCACGTTCAAGAGTTTTGGAGAGAAAAGAAAGAAGGGATACTGGTCTGTAGTTGTTGACATCGGAGGGATCGAGTGTAGGTTTTTTCAGAAGGGGTGCAACTCTCGCTCTCTTGAAGACGGAAGGGACGTAGCCAGCGGTCAAGGATGAGTTGATGAGCGAGGTGAGGTAAGGGAGAAGGTCTCCGGAAATGGTCTGGAGAAGAGAGGAGGGGATGGGGTCAAGCGGGCAGGTTGTTGGGCGGCCGGCCGTCACAAGACGCGAGATTTCATCTGGAGAGAGAGGGGAGAAAGAGGTCAAAGCACAGGGTAGGGCAGTGTGAGCAGAACCAGCGGTGTCGTTTGACTTAGCAAACGAGGATCGGATGTCGTCGACCTTCTTTTCAAAATGGTTGAAGAAGTCATCCGCAGAGAGGGAGGAGGGGGGGGAGGGGGAGGAGGATTCAGGAGGGAGGAGACGGTGGCAAAGAGCTTGCTAGGGTTAGAGCCAGATGCTTGGAATTTAGAGTGGTAGAAAGTGGCTTTAGCAGCAGAGACAGAAGAGGAAAATGTAGAGAGGAGGGAGTGAAAGGATGCCAGGTCCGCAGGGAGGCGAGTTTTCCTCCATTTCCGCTCGGCTGCCTGGAGCCCTGTTCTGTGAGCTCGCAATGAGTCGTCGAGCCACGGAACAGGAGGGGAGGACCGAGCCGGCCTGGAGGATAGGGGACATAGAGAGTCAAAGGATGCAGAAAGGGAGGAGAGGAGGGTTGAGGAGGCAGAATCAGGAGATAGGTTGGAGAAGGTTTGAGCAGAGGGAAGAGATGATAGGATGGAAGAGGAGAGAGTAGCGGGGGAGAGAGAGCGAAGGTTGGGACGGCGCGATACCATCCGAGTAGGGGCAGAGTGGGAAGTGTTGGATGAGAGCGAGAGGGAAAAGGATACAAGGTAGTGGTCGGAGACTTGGAGGGGAGTTACAATGAGATTAGTGGAAGAACAGCATCTAGTAAAGATGAGGTCAAGCGTATTGCCTGCCTTGTGAGTAGGGGGGGAAGGTGAGAGGGTGAGGTCAAAAGAGGAGAGGAGTGGAAAGAAGGAGGCAGAGAGGAATGAGTCAAAGGTAGACGTGGGGAGGTTAAAGTCACCCAGAACTGTGAGAGGTGAGCCATCCTCAGGAAAGGAACTTATCAAGGCGTCAAGCTCATTGATGAACTCTCCAAGGGAACCTGGAGGGCGATAAATGATAAGGATGTTAAGCTTGAAAGGGCTGGTAACTGTGACAGCATGGAATTCAAAGGAGGCGATAGACAGATGGGACAGGGGAGAAAGAGAGAATGTCCACTTGGGAGAGATGAGGATCCCAATGCCACCACCCCACTGACCAGAAGCTCTCGGGGTGTACGAGAACACGTGGGCAGACGAGGAGAGAGCAGTAGGAGTAGCAGTGTTATCTGTGGTAATCCATGTTTCCGTCAGTGCCAAGAAGTCGAGGGACTGGAGGGAAGCATAGGCTGAGATGAACTCTGCCTTGTTGGCCGCAGATCGGCAGTTCCAGAGGCTGCCGGAGACCTGGAACTCCACGTGGGTCGTGCGCGCTGGGACCACCAGGTCAGCGTGGCAGCGGCCACGCGGTGTGAAGCGTTTGTATGGTCTGTGCAGAGGAGAGAACAGGGATAGACAGACACATAGTTGACAGGCTACAGAAGAGGCTACGCTAATGCAAAGGAGATTGGAGTGACAAGTGGACTACACGTCTCGAATGTTCAGAAAGTTAAGCTTACGTTGCAAAAATCTTATTGACTAAAATGATTAAAATGATACAGTACTGCTGGCTGGTGAAGTAGGCTAGCTAGCAGTGGCTGCGTTGTTGACTTTGTTTGAAAGTGTAGCTGGCTAGGTAACCTCGATAACTGGCTAGGTAACCTCGATAACCTCGATAATTACTCTAAACTACACAATTATCTTAGATACAAAGACAACTATGTAGCAAGCTAACACTACACTAATCAAATCGTTCCGTTGTAATGTTTCGGTAGAAGTTGGCTAGCTGGCTAGCTAGCAGTGTTGACTACGTTAGAAGGACAAAAATAGCTGGCTAGCTGACTTTGTTTGAAAGTGTAGCTGGCCAGGTAACCTCGATAACTGGCTAGGTAACCTCGATAACCTCGATAGTTACTCTAAACTACACAATTATCTTAGATAGAAAGACAGCAAAGACAACTATGTAGCTAGCTAACACTACACTAATCAAATCGTTCCGATGTAATGTTTCGGTAGAAGTTGGCTAGCTGGCTAGCTAGCAGTGTTGACTACGTTAGAAGGATGAAAATAGCTGGCTAGCTAACCTCGATAATTACTCTAAACTACACAATTATCTTTGATACAAAGACGGCTATGTAGCTAGCTAAGGAAAAATTGCTAAGATCAAACAAATCAAACCGTTGTACTGTAATGAAATGAAATGAAAATGAAATGAAATGTAATACTACGTGTGGAGCGAAGCGAAATGCGACTACTCGCTCCAACCCGGAAGTCACGGTCCTACCTACTACCTGAGAGACTACTACTACCTAAGAGACTACTACCTGAGAGACTATTTCTACCTGAGAGACTACTACTACCTGAGAGACTACTACTACCTAAGAGACTACTACCTGAGAGACTACTACTACCTGAGAGACTACCACTACCTGAGAGACTACTACTACCTGAGAGACTACTACTACCTAAGAGACTACTACTACCTGAGAGACTACTACCTGAGAGACTACTACTAACTTAGAGACTACCACTACCTGAGAGACTACTACCTGAGAGACTACTACTACCTGAGAGACTACTACTACCTGAGAGACTACTACCTGAGAGACTAATACCTGAGAGACTACTACTACCTGAGAGACTACTACTACCTGAGAGACTACTACTACCTGAGCTACTACTACCTGAGAGACTACTATCTGAGAGAGTACTACTACCTGAGAGACTACTACCTGAGAGACTACTACTACCTGAGAGACTACTACTACCCGAGCTACTACTACCTGAGATACTACTACTACCTGAGATACTACTACCTGAGAGACTACTACTACCTGAGAGACTAGTACTACCTGAGAGACTACTACTACCCGAGCTACTACTAACTGAGATACTACTTCTACCTGAGATACTACTATTACCTGAGAGACTACTACCTGAGAGACTACTACCTGAGAGACTACTACTACCTGAGAGACTACTATCTGAAAGACTACTACTACCTGAGTGACTACTACCTGAGAGACTACTACTACCTGAGAGACTACTACTACCTGAGAGACTACTACTACCTGAGAGACTACTACAACCTGAGAGACTACTACTACCTGAGATACGACTACTACCTGAGTGACTACTACCTGAGAGACAACTACTGCCTGAGAGACTACTACTACCTGAGAGACTACTACTACCTGAGAGACTACTACCTGAGAGACTACTACTAACTTAGAGACTACCACTACCTGAGAGACTACTACCTGAGAGACTACTACTACCTGAGAGACTACTACTACCTGAGAGACTACTACCTGAGAGAGTACTACTACCTGAGAGACTACTACCTGAGAGACTACTACTACCTGAGAGACTACTACTACCCGAGCTACTACTACCTGAGAGACTACTTCTACCTGAGATACTACTACCTGAGAGACTACTACTACCTGAGAGACTACTACTACCCGAGCTACTACTACCTGAGATACTACTTCTACCTGAGATACTACTACTACCTGAGAGACTACTACCTGAGAGACTACTACTACCTGAGACACTACTACCTGAGAGACTACTACTACCTGAGAGACTACTACTACCTGAGAGACTACTACTACCCAAGCTACTACTACCTGAGATACTACTTCTACCTGAGATACTACTACTACCTGAGAGACTACTACCTGAGAGACTACTACTACCTGAGAGACTACTACTACCTGAGAGACTACTACTACCTGAGATACTACTTCTACCTGAGATACTACTACTACCTGAGAGACTACTACCTGAGAGACTACTACTACCTGAGAGACTACTACCTGAGAGACTACTACTACCTGAGAGACAACTACTACCTGAGAGACTACTACTACCTGAGAGACTAATACTACCTGAGAGACTAATACTACCTGAGAGACTACTATTACCTGAGAGACTACTACTACCGGAGAGACTACTACCTGAGAGACTACTACTACCTAAGAGACTACTACTACCTGAGAGACTAATACTACCTGAGAGACTACTACTACCTGAGAGACTACTACTACCTGAGTGACTACTACTACCTGAGAGACTACTATTACCTGAGAGACTACTACTACCTGAGAGACTACTACTACCTGAGAGACTACTACCTGAGACCCTACTACTACCTGAGAGACTACTACTACCTGAGAGACTACTACCTGAGATACTACTTCTACCTGAGATACTACTACTACCTGAGAGACTACTACCTGAGAGACTACTACTACCTGAGAGACTACTACCTGAGAGACTACTACTACCTGAGAGACGACTACTACCTGAGAGACTACTACTACCTGAGAGACTACTACCTGAGAGACTACTACTACCTGAGAGACTACTACTACCTGAGAGACAACTACCTGAGAGACTACTACTACCTGAGTGACTACTACCTGAGAGACTACTACTACCTGAGAGACTACCACTACCTGAGAGACTACTACTACCTGAGAGACTACTACTACCCGAGCTACTACTACCTGAGATACTACTACTACCTGAGATACTAGTACTACCTGAGATACTATTACTAACTGAGCAACTATTACTACCTGAGATACTACTAGTACCTGAGAGACTACTACTACCTGAGATACTACTAGTACCTGAGATACTATTACTACCTGAGAGACTACTACCTGAGATACTACTACTACCTGAGAGACTACTACTACCTGAGATACTACTACTACCTGAGATATTACTACTACCTAAAATACTATTACTACCTGAGAGACTACTACTACCTGAGAGACTGCTACTACCTGAGAGACTACTACCTGAGAGACTACTACCCTAGAGACTACTACCTGAGAGACTACTACTACCTGAGAGACTAATACCTGAGAGACTACTACTACCTGAGAGACTACCACTACCTAAGAGACTACTACTACCTGAGAGACTACTACCTGAGAGACTACTACTACCTGATAGACTACTACTGCCTGAGAGACTACTACTACCTGAGAGACTACTACTACCTGAGAGACTACTACCTGAGAGACTACTACTACCTGAGTGACTACTACCTGAGAGACTACTACTACCTGAGAGAATACTACTACCTGAGAGACTACTACAACCTGAGAGACTACTACTACCTGAGAGAAGACTACTACATGAGTGACTACTACCTGAGAGACTACTACTGCCTGAGAGACTACTACTACCTGAGAGACTACTACCTGAGAGACTACTACTACCTGAGTGACTACTACCTGAGAGACTACTACTACCTGAGAGACTACCACTACCTGAGAGACTACTACTACCTGAGAGACTACTACTACCTAAGAGACTACTACTACCTGAGATACTACTACCTGAGAGACTACTACTAACTTAGAGACTACCACTACCTGAGAGACTACTACCTGAGAGACTACTACTACCTGAGAGACTACTACTACCTAAGAGACTACTACTACCTGAGAGACTAATACCTGAGAGACTGCTACTACCTGAGAGACTACTACCTGAGAGACTACTACCTGAGAGACTACTACTACCTGAGAGACTACTACTACCTAAGAGACTACTACTACCTGAGAGACTACTACCTGAGAGACTACTACTACCTGAGAGACTACTACTACCTGAGAGACTACTACCTGAGACTACTACTACCTGAGAGACTACTACTACCTGAGAGACTACCACTACCTGAGAGACTAATACCTGAGAGACTAATACCTGAGAGACTACAACCTGAGAGACTACCACTACCTGAGAGACTACTACTACCTGAGAGACTACTACCTGAGAGACTAATACCAGAGAGACTACAACCTGAGAGACTACCACTACCTGAGATACTATTACTACCTGAGAGACTACCACTACCTGAGAGACTAATACCTGAGAGACTAATACCTGAGAGACTACTACTACCTGAGAGACTACCACTACCTGAGAGACTACTACTACCTGAGAGACTACCACTACCTAAGAGACTACTACCTGAGAGACTACTACTACCTGAGAGACTACTACTACCTGAGAGACTACTACTGCCTGAGAGACTACTACTACCTGAGAGACTACTACTACCTGAGAGACTACTACTACCTGAGTGACTACTACCTGAGAGACTACTACTACCTGAGAGACTACTACTACCTGAGTGACTACTACCTGAGAGACTACTACTACCTGAGAGTCTACCACTACCTGAGAGACTACTACTACCTGAGAGACTACTACTACCTAAGAGACTACTACTACCTGAGAGACTACTACCTGAGAGACTACTACTAACTTAGAGACTACCACTACCTGAGAGACTACTACCTGAGAGACTACTACTACCTGAGAGACTACTACTACCTAAGAGACTACTACTACCTGAGAGACTAATACCTGAGAGACTGCTACTACCTGAGAGACTACTACCTGAGAAACTACTACCTGAGAGACTACTACTACCTGAGAGACTACTACTACCTAAGAGACTACTACTACCTGAGAGACTACTACTTGAGAGACTACTACTACCTGAGAGACTACTACTACCTGAGAGACTACTACCTAAGAGACTACTACTACCTGAGAGACTAATACCTGAGAGACTGCTACTACCTGAGAGACTACTACCTGAGAGACTACTACCTGAGAGACTACTACTACCTGAGAGACTACTACTACCTAAGAGACTACTACTACCTGAGAGACTACTACCTGAGAGACTACTACTACCTGAGAAACTACTACTACCTGAGATATTACTACTACCTAAAATACTATTACTACCTGAGAGACTACTACTACCTGAGAGACTGCTACTACCTGAGAGACTACTACTTGAGAGACTTCTACCCTAGAGACTACTACCTGAGAGACTACTACTACCTGAGAGACTAATACCTGAGAGACTACTACTACCTGAGAGACTACCACTACCTAAGAGACTACTACTACCTGAGAGACTACTACCTGAGAGACTACTACTACCTGAGTGACTACTACCTGAGAGACTACTACTACCTGAGAGACTACTACTACCTGAGAGACTACTACAAACCTGAGAGAATACTACTACCTGAGAGAAGACTACTACATGAGTGACTACTACCTGAGAGACTACTACTGCCTGAGAGACTACTACTACCTGAGAGACTACTACTACCTGAGAGACTACTACTACCTGAGTGACTACTACCTGAGAGACTACTACTACCTGAGAGACTACCACTACCTGAGAGACTACTACTACCTGAGAGACTACTACTACCTAAGAGACTACTACTACCTGAGAGACTACTACCTGAGAGACTACTACTAACTTAGAGACTACCACTACCTGAGAGACTACTACCTGAGAGACTACTACTACCTGAGAGACTACTACTACCTAAGAGACTACTACTACCTGAGAGACTAATACCTGAGAGACTGCTACTACCTGAGAGACTACTACCTGAGAGACTACTACCTGAGAGACTACTACTACCTGAGAGACTACTACTACCTAAGAGACTACTACTACCTGAGAGACTACTACCTGAGAGACTACTACTACCTGAGAGACTACTACTACCTGAGAGACTACTACCTGAGACTACTACTACCTGAGAGACTACTACTACCTGAGAGACTACCACTACCTGAGAGACTAATACCTGAGAGACTAATACCTGAGAGACTACAACCTGAGAGACTACCACTACCTGAGAGACTACTACTACCTGAGAGACTACTACCTGAGAGACTAATACCAGAGAGACTACAACCTGAGAGACTACCACTACCTGAGAGACTACCACTACCTGAGAGACTACTACTACCTGAGAGACTACCACTACCTAAGAGACTACTACCTGAGAGACTACTACTACCTGAGAGACTACTACTACCTGAGAGACTACTACTGCCTGAGAGACTACTACTACCTGAGAGACTACTACTACCTGAGTGACTACTACCTGAGAGACTACTACTACCTAAGAGACTACTACTACCTGAGAGACTACTACTACCTGAGTGAATACTACTTGAGAGACTACTACTACCTGAGAGACTACTACTACCTGAGAGACTACTACTACCTAAGAGACTACTACCTGAGAGACTACTACTACCTGAGAGACTACTACTACCTGAGAGACTACTACTACCTAAGAGACTACTACCTGAGAGACTACTACTACTTGAGAGACTACCACTACCTGAGAGACTACTACTACCTGAGAGACTACTACTACCTAAGAGACTACTACTACCTGAGAGACTACTACCTGAGAGACCACTACTAACTTAGAGACTACCACTAACTGAGCGACTACTACCTGAGAGAATACTACTACCTGAGAGACTACTACTACCTGAGAGACTAATACCTGAGAGACTACTACTGCCTGAGAGACTACTACTACCTGAGAGACTACTACCTGAGAGACTACTACTACCTGAGTGACTACTACCTGAGAGACTACTACTACCTGAGAGACTACTACTACCTGAGCTACTACTACCTGAGAGACTACTATCTGAGAGAGTACTACTACCTGAGAGACTACTACCTGAGAGACTACTACTACCTGAGAGACTACTACTACCCGAGCTAATACTACCTGAGAGACTACTTCTACCTGAGATACTACTACCTGAGACACTACTACTACCTGAGAGACTACTACTACCTGAGAGACTACTACTACATGAGAGACTACTACTACCTGAGAGACTACTACTACCCGAGCTACTACTACTTGAGATACTAGTTCTACCTGAGATACTACTAGTACCTGAGAGACTACTACCTGAGAGACTACTACTACCTGAGAGACTACTACTACCTGAGAGACTACTACTACCCGAGCTACTACTACCTGAGATACTACTACTACCTGAGAGACTACTACCTGAGAGACTACTACTACCTGAGAGACTACTACCTGAGAGACTACTACTACCTGAGAGACGACTACTACCTGAGAGACTACTACTACCTGAGAGACTAATACTACCTGAGAGACTACTATTACCTGAGAGACAACTACTACCTGAGAGACTAATACTTGAGAGACTACTACTACCTGAGAGACTACTACTACCTGAGAGACTACTACTACCTGAGAGACTAATACTACCTGAGAGACTACTACTACCTGAGAGACTACTATTACCTGAGAGACTACTACTACCTGAGAGACTACTACTACCTGAGAGACTACCACTACCTGAGAGACTACTACTACCTGAGAGACTACTACTACCTAAGAGACTACTACTACCTGAGATACTACTTCTACCTGAGATACTACTATTACCTGAGAGACTACTACCTGAGAGACTACTACTACCTGAGAGACTACTACTACCTGAGAGACTACTACTACCTGAGAGACTACTACTACCTGAGAGACTACTACTACCTGAGAGACTAATACTACCTGAGAGACTACTACTACCTGAGAGACTACTACTACCTGAGAGACTACTACTACCCGAGCTACTACTACCTGAGATACTACTACTACCTGAGATACTACTACCTGAGAGACTACTACTACCTGAGAGACTACTACTACCTGAGAGACTACTACTACCCGAGCTACTACTACCTGAGATACTACTTCTACCTGAGATACTACTACAACCTGAGAGACTACTACCTGAGAGACTACTACTACCTGAGAGACTACTACTACCTGAGAGACTACTACTACCTGAGATACTACTTCTACCTGAGAGACTACTACTACCTGAGAGACTACTACCTGAGAGACTACTACTACCTGAGAGACTACTACCTGAGAGACTACTACTACCTGAGAGACGACTACAACCTGAGAGACTACTACTACCTGAGATACTAATACTACCTGATAGACTACTATTACCTGAGAGACTACTACTACCTGAGAGACTACTACTACCTGAGAGACTACTACAACCTGAGAGACTACTACTACCTGAGAGACGACTACTACCTGAGTGACTACTACCTGAGAGACTACTACTGCCTGAGAGACTACTACTACCTGAGAGACTACTACCTGAGAGACTACTACTACCTGAGTGACTACTACCTGAGAGACTACTACTACCTGAGAGACTACCACTACCTGAGAGACTACTACTACCTGAGAGACTACTACTACCTAAGAGACTACTACTACCTGAGAGACTACTACCTGAGAGACTACTACTAACTTAGAGACTACCACTACCTGAGAGACTACTACCTGAGAGACTACTACTACCTGAGAGACTACTACTACCTGAGAGACTAATACCTGAGAGACTGCTACTACCAGAGAGACTACTACCTGAGAGACTACTACCTGAGAGACTACTACTACCTGATAGACTACTACTACCTAAGAGACTACTACTACCTGAGAGACTACTACCTGAGAGACTACTACTACCTGAGAGACTACTACTACCTGAGAGACTACTACCTGAGACTACTACTACCTGAGAGACTACTACTACCTGAGAGACTACTACCTGAGACTACTACTACCTGAGAGACTACTACTACCTGAGAGACTACCACTACCTGAGAGACTAATCCCTGAGAGACTAATACCTGAGAGACTACAACCTGAGAGACTACCACTACCTGAGAGACTACTACTACCTGAGAGACTACTACCTGAGAGACTAATTCCTGAGAGACTACAACCTGAGAGACTACCACTACCTGAGATACTATTACTACCTGAGAGACTACCACTACCTGAGAGACTAATACCTGAGAGACTACTACCTGAGAGACTACTACTACCTGAGAGACTACCACTACCTGAGAGACTACTACTACCTGAGAGACTACCACTACCTAAGAGACTACTACCTGAGAGACTACTACCTGAGAGACTACTACTACCTGAGAGACTACTACTACCTGAGAGACTACTACTGCCTGAGAGACTACTACTACCTGAGAGACTACTACTACCTGAGAGACTACTACCTGAGAGACTACTACTACCTGAGTGACTACTATCTGAGAGACTACTACTACCTGAGAGACTACTACTACCTGAGAGACTACTACTACCTGAGTGACTACTACCTGAGAGAATACTACTACCTGAGAGACTACTACTACCTGAGAGACTACTACCTGAGAGACTACTACTACCTGAGAGACTACTACTACCTGAGTGACTACTACCTGAGAGACTACTACTACCTGAGAAACTACTACTACCTGAGTGACTACTACCTGAGAGACTACTACTACATAAGAGACTACTACTACCTGAGAGACTACTACTACCTGAGTGAATACTACTTGAGAGACGACTACTATCTGAGGACTACTACTA
>NW_024060880.1:0-19697 GCF_016432855.1 Salvelinus namaycush
TAGCTCTGTCCCCATATACCCTTCTAATATAGTATATAGCTCTGTCCCCATATACCCTTTCTAATATAGTATAGTACAGTTAAGTCGGAAGTTTACATACACCTTAGCCAATACATTTTCAACTCAGTTTTTCACAATTCCTGACATTTAATCCTAGTAGAAATTCCCTGTCTTAGGTCAGTTAGGATCACCACTTTATTTTAAGAATGTGACATGTCAGAATAATAGTAGAGTGATTTATTTCAGCTTTTATTTCTTTCATCACATTCCCAGTGGGTCAGAAGTTTACATACACTCGAACAATTTAAAGGCAATGCTACCAAATACTAATTAACTTGGGTCAAACGTGTCGGGTAGCCTTCCACAAGCTTCCCACAATAAGTTGGGTGAATTTTGGCCCATTCCTCCTGACAGAGCTGGTGTAACAGAGTCAGGATTGTAGGCCTCCTTGCTCGTACATGCTTTTTCAGTTCTGCCCACAAATTCTTTATGGGATTGAGGTCAGGGCTTTATGATGGCCACTCCAATATCTTGACTTTGTTGTCCTTAAGCCCTTCTGCCACAACTTTGGAAGTATGCTTGGGGCCATTGTCCATTTGGAAGACCCATTTGCGACCAAGCTTTAACTTCCTGACTGATGTCTTGAGATGTTGCTTCAATATATCCACATAATTTTCCTTCCACATGATGCCATCTATTTTGTGAAGTGCACCAGTCCCTCCTGCAGCAAAGCACCCCCACAACATGATGCTGCCACCCCCGTGCTTCACGGTTGGGATGGTGTTCTTCGGCTTGCAAGCATCCCCTTTTTTCCTCCAAACATAACGATGGTCATTATGGCCAAACAGTTCTATTTTTGTTTCATCAGACCAGAGGACATTTCTCCAAAAGTACGATCTTTGTCCCCATGTGCAGTTGCAAACCGTCTGCCTTTTTTATGGCGGTTTTGGAGCAGTGGCTTCTTCCTTGCTGAGCGGCATTTCAGGTTTTGTCGATATAGGACTCGTTTTACTGTGGATATAGATACTTTTATACCTGTTTCCTCCAGCATCTTCACAAGGTCCTTTGCTGTTGTTCTGGGATTGATTTGCACTTTTCGCACCAAAGTACGTTCATCTCTATGAGACAGCATGCGTCTCCTTCCTGAGCGCTATGACGGCTGGTCCCATGGTGTTTATACTTGCGTACACATTTTTTTCTGAGGTCTTGGCAACAAAAAAAACTACTTTTTCAGCAAACTCCTAGGTCTTCTGATAATACTTAACCCATGCGAATCAACATTTTTATTTTTTATTTATTTAACCTCTACCGCTTCTCTCTCCCGGATCCGGGATCCTCCTCATCAAAAAAGCTGACTAGCATAGCCTAGCCTAACGGGACAGGGATATCATATAATATAATTTCATGAAATCACAAGTTCAATACAGCAAATGAAAGATAAACATCTTGTGAATCCAGCCATCATTTCCGATTTTTAAAATGTTTTACAGCGAAAACACATATGTATTTATATTAGCTAACCACAACGCCATGTTTTCCCCATGTTTCCACCGCATAGGTAGCTTTCACAAAACCCAGAAATAGAGAGAAAATTAATCACTAACCTTGAACAACTTCATCAGATGACAGTCTTATAACATCATGTTATACAATACATTTATGTTTTGTTCGAAAATGTGCATATTTGAGGTATAAATCGTAGTTTTACATTGCAGCCAACATCACAAATAGCACCAAAGCAGCCAGAATAATTAGAGAGCAACGTGAAATACATAAATACTCATCATAAAACATTTATGAAAAATACATGGTGTACAGCAAATGAAAGATAAACATCTTGTGAATCCAGTCAATATTTCCGATTTTTTTAAGTGTTTTACAGCGAAAACACAATGTAGAATTATATTAGCTTACCACAATAGCCAAACACACAAAGCTATTTATTCACCGCCAACATAGCTTTCACATAAAACAGCAATAGAGATAAAATTAATCACTAACCTTGAACAACTTCATCAGATGACAGTCTTATGACATCATGTTATACAATACATTTATGTTTTGTTCGAAAATGTGCATATTTAGAGCTGCACATCGTGGTTATACATTGTGAATACGTAGCAACAATTCACCAAAATCTCCGGAGATATTTTGGACAGTCACCTAATCTAACCAAAGAACTCATAAACTTTACATAAAAATACTTGTTGTATGGCAAATGAAAGATACACTGGTTCTTAATGCAACCGCTGTGTTAGATTTTTAAAAATAACTTCACTACAACATACAGCATGCATTATTGTGAGACAGCGCTCACCTATTCTCCGCCGTGTTGGAGCCAACATATTACACAGAAATACGAAATAACATCATAAATTTTCTCTTACTTTTGCTGATCTTCCATCAGAATGTTGTGCAAGGAGTCCTAGGTCCAGAATAAATCGTTGTTTGGTTTTAGAATGTCCATTTCTTCTGTCGAATTAGCAACTTTGGCTAGCCATGCGGAGCTCACGTGTCCAAGAAATGTTTGCGCATGGAACGAAAAATTCCAAATAAACGTCGAATAAACTGGTCAAACCTGGTTGAAAATCCTACTTTATGATGTTCTTCTCATATGAATCCAATAAAATCAGAGCCGGAGCAATTCGTCGTGTATACCGAACGCTTTTCAGAAGACAATGTGAGGTTCCCCGGCGCGCAGATGAAAACTGACAAAAGAGCGGACCTGTCACTCCAAAAGCTCTTATTCGGCCTCACATCAAGCTAGACACCCCATTCAACCTTCTACTGCCTGTTGACATCTAGTGGAAGTGTATATGGATCTAGTGTATGCAGTGCATACAGATCCATAAATAAAAGCCAGTTGAATAGGCAGGCCCTGACACAGAGCCTCATTTTCAGAATTTTCACTTCCTGTATGGAAGTTTGCTGCCAAATGAGTTCTGTTTTACTCACAGATATAATTCAAACAGTTTTAGAAACTTCAGAGTGTTTTCTATCCAATAGTAATAATAATATGCATATTGTATGATCTAGAACAGAGTACGAGGCCGTTTAATTTGGCTACGATTTTTTCCAAAGTGAAAACAGCGCCCCCCTATTAAGAAGAAGTTATTTAACTAGGCAAGTCAGTTAAGAACTAATTCTTAATTACAATGACGGCCTAGGAACAGTGGGTTAACTGCCTTGTTCAGGGGCAGAATGACGGATTTTGTCCTTCTCAGCTCGGGGATTCGATCTGGAAACCTTTCGGTTACTGGTCCGACGCTCTAACCACTAGGCTTCCTGCTGGTTACTGGCCCAATGTAGCCTATTTCAGATGAATGATTTGTTTGGTCACAACTTCCTACGGTTTCTTCGTTTCCTTTTATAAGGTTTAAGCGGAAGATATTGTACCAAATGCGTCCGTTAAACGTCGGCATACAGTTCGTGGTTCTTTATTGACGTGTTATTTACGTAAGACAATATTAGACATTACCTCGACAAATTGCAACATCAATCAATCAATCAAATGTATTTATAAAGCCCTTCTGAGATCAGCCGGTGTCACAAAGTGTTTATCCAGAAGCCCAGCCTAAAGCCCCAAACAGAAAGCAATGCAGGTGTAAAAGCACGGCCCGGTATCACCTGATATATCTTCACATCTACAACAGTCTCCAGGCTTCCGTAAAAAAAAAAAACGTCAAATTTTTTGAATGAGAAGAAAATAATAACATTTAAAACTATATAGTCGTCTAGATAAACGCTGGACGTAATAATGACATGACCAACGTTTCCATAGTGATACTAGTCCCCTCCCAGTAGGGTTTAAGCCAATAGGAAGCTGTTGGTGGCTAGGTAGTCATGATGGTATGAGGGAACCAGGTTGGGAATCGAACCAGGACACCGGGGTTAACACCTCTACTCTTTACCTGTAGCTCCAGCAGACAGTCGACACACAAAGCCTCATGTTACTAACGTGTTGTTGATGTCTACGTCCCTCCCTAATTGATGAAATGTTGAATTGTAAACGTCTGCTTGAAAACTAATTTAAAAGAGGAGGGAAGTAAGATCAGGTGAAACCAGGCTGGATAGGATGACGTAAGGTTTTGGGTCAAGCCAGATCAGGTCTAGTTAATTACTTCATTAGGATTCCCATTATCTACTGCACATGCTGCAGCTACTCTTGCTGGGGTCAAGATTCCCCGCTGGGCATCAATGACTTAACCTCTCTACTGTTAGAAAGCCTGATCAACTAAGAATACCTAAGAGTGAATTAAGCTATTTTGAAAACGCAATTAAGGGAATTAACTGGAATGATCTCTTGTCCTATGCAGACGTGGAAGCTGATAGTCAAGTTTTTCTATCCACAATCCAGACTACATTAAATGGTTTCCTAAAGAAAATCAAATCCAACCTGGCCAAAAGAGCACTCTTCCTTGGCTAAATGGAGAAATCTGGAAATTGATGAAAGAACGAGATTATTATCTAAAAATAGCCCTAAGATCCAAATTAGAGCATGACAGACGTAGGTTTACCATGTTGAGAAATAAGGTGATGAAAGAAATCAGACAGGCCAAGGCAAACTTTTTTATTAACATAATTGGTGAAGCAAAGGGAAATTCTAAACTGATCTGGGAGAATCTAAAAAAGTTAACAGGGAAAGACCATAGTAACACTGCAAAAAGACTAGAAATCATGGTGAATAACAATCTAACACAGGATGCAGTCGAAATAGCAATAGCCTTCAATTCCTACTTTAGTGACTCTGTCAGGGTACTGACACAGAACCCCTCCACTGGTTTCTTGGGCTCAGTGCTAGTAAATGATGCTCAACCTGTCTTCATCATAAGGGAGGTTTCTGAGTCAAAGGTGGACAAGGTGATTAGCTCACTAAAGAACTCTAAAGCCAAAGATGTGTTTGGGATGGACTCTACCTTTCTTAAAAACTACAAAGAGTCACTCATTGGCCCCATTACTAAGGTCACCAACACATCTATTGGTCTCGGGGTGTTTCCAAGGGTATGGAAGTCGGCCATAATAACAGGCCATCTTTAAATCAGGCGACCCTGCTGACGTGAGTAACTACAGGCCCATTAGTATACTACCTGTGGTGTCAAAGGTTGTTGAAAAGTGTGTAGCAGAACAACTGATTGCCCACCTCAACAACAGCCCCTTCACATTACACTTCCATGCAGTTTGGCTTCAGAGCGAAACACTCCACAGAAACGGCCAACTGCTTTCTTCTGGAAAATGTGAAGTCCAAGATGGACAAAGGGGGCGTTGTTGGGGCTGTGTTTCTGGACCTAAGGAAGGCTTTTGATACTGTTAACCATGAGATTCTCATCACAAAATTGTCCAAGTTCAACTTTTCCCCCGATGCCTTGAGATGGATGAAATCATACCTTGAAGGCAGAACTCAGTGTGTCAGAGTGAGCAATGAGCTGTCGCCCACTCTTAGCTATGATGTGGGTGTGCCCCAAGGGTCAATACTGGGGCCCCTCCTGTTCAGCCTGTACATTAATGATCTGCCTTCTGTCTGTACTGGGTCTGAAGTTCAAATGTATGCAGATGATACAGTGATATATGTGCATGCAAAGAGCAAACAACAAGCTGCACAAGAACTCACTGCTGTAATGGTCCAGGTTACAAAGTGGCTCAGTGACTCGTGTTTGCATCTCAATGTGAAAAAAAACTGTTTGCATGTTCTTCACAAAGAGGGCAACAGATGCTACTGAGCCAGATGTCTATGTGTCAGGGGAGAAGCTCCAGGTGGTATCTGATTTTAAGTACCTTGGCATCATACTTGATTCCAACCTCTCTTTTAAAAAGCATGTGAAAAAGGTAATTCAAATAACCAAATTCAACCTAGCTAATTTCCGATTTATACGAAATTGTTTGACTACAGGTAGCAAAACTGTACTTCAAATCTATGATACTCCCTCACTTAACATACTGCTTGACTAGTTGGGCCCAAGCTTGCTGTACAACAGTAAGACCTATTCAGTCTGTCTACAAACAGGCTCTCAAAGTGCTTGATAGGAAGCCCAATAGCCATCATCACTGTTACATCCTCAGAAAGCATGAGCTCCTGAGTTGGGAAAATCTTGTGCAATACACCGACGCATGTCTTGTATTCAAGATCCTTAATGGCCTGGCTCCCCCTCCACTCAGTATTTTTGTTAAACAGAAAACCCAAACATATGGCAGCAGATCCACAAGGTCTGCCATGAGAGGTGACTGTATAGTTCCCCTAAGGAAAAGCACCTTTAGTAAATCTGCTTTCTCTGTGAGAGCTTCCCATGTCTGGAATACACTGCCATCAGACACACATAACTGCACCACATATCACACTTTCACAAAATGCTTGAAGACATGGCTAAAGGTCAATCAGATTTGTGAACATGGTCCCTAGCTGTGTGTTGCCGCTTTCCATGTCTGTTGTCTGTAACTTATGAGGTGTGGAAACACTTTGTTGCTTTTATGAATTTTGTCTTGCTGCTTTTTGTTCTATGTTGCTCTGTCTGTATGCTACGTCTTTCTTGTCCTATGTTGCTCTGTCTGTATGCTACGTCTTGTTCCATGCTGCTATTGTCTATATTGTAATTGTTTTTAATAACCTGCCCAGGGACTGCGGTTGAAAATTAGCCGGCTGGCTAAAACCGGCACTTTTACTGAAACGTTGATTAATGTGCACTGTCCCTGTAAAAATAAAATAAACTCAAACTCAAACTTGATAGCAGACGCTTCCTGTGACGTTTTCTTCCTTTATGCCGATGATTCTACGCTTCCTGTTTCCCACAAGACAAAACATACGGCAGTGGCTTCTTCACGTTCTTCATGTCAGTTCAACCCCCTGAGTCCAGAGTCTCTTCATGTCAGTTAAACCCCCTGAGTCCAGAGTCTCTTCATGTCAGTTAAACCCCCTGAGTCCAGAGTCTCTTCATGTCAGTTAAACCCCCTGAGTCCAGAGTCTCTTCATGTCAGTTAAACCCCCCGAGTCCAGAGTCTCTTCATGTCAGTTAAACCCCCCGAGTCCAGAGTCTCTTCATGTCAGTTAAACCCCCTGAGTCCAGAGTCTCTTCATGTCAGTTCAACCCCCTGAGTCCAGAGTCTCTTCATGTCAGTTCAACCCCCCGAGTCCAGAGTCTCTTCATGTCAGTTCAACCCCCCGAGTCCAGAGTCTCTTCATGTCAGTTAAACCCCCCCGAGTCCAGAGTCTCTTCATGTCAGTTAAACCCCCTGAGTCCAGAGTCTCTTCATGTCAGTTAAACCCCCTGAGTCCAGAGTCTCTTCATGTCAGTTAAACCCCCTGAGTCCAGAGTCTCTTCATGTCAGTTAAACCCCCCGAGTCCAGAGTCTCTTCATGTCAGTTAAACCCCCTGAGTCCAGAGTCTCTTCATGTCAGTTCAACCCCCCGAGTCCAGAGTCTCTTCATGTCAGTTAAACCCCCTGAGTCCAGAGTCTCTTCATGTCAGTTCAACCCCCCGAGTCCAGAGTCTCTTCATGTCAGTTAAACCCCCTGAGTCCAGAGTCTCTTCATGTCAGTTAAACCCCCTGAGTCCAGAGTCTCTTCATGTCAGTTCAACCCCCCGAGTCCAGAGTCTCTTCATGTCAGTTAAACCCCCTGAGTTCAGAGTCTCTTCATGTCAGTTAAACCCCCTGAGTCCAGAGTCTCTTCATGTCAGTTAAACCCCCCGAGTCCAGAGTCTCTTCATGTCAGTTAAACCCCCTGAGTCCAGAGTCTCTTCATGTCAGTTAAACCCCCTGAGTCCAGAGTCTCTTCATGTCAGTTAAACCCCCTGAGTCCAGAGTCTCTTCATGTCAGTTAAACCCCCTGAGTCCAGAGTCTCTTCATGTCAGTTAAACCCCCCCGAGTCCAGAGTCTCTTCATGTCAGTTAAACCCCCCGAGTCCAGAGTCTCTTCATGTCAGTTAAACCCCCCGAGTCCAGAGTCTCTTCATGTCAGTTAAACCCCCCGAGTCCAGAGTCTCTTCATGTCAGTTAAACCCCCTGAGTCCAGAGTCTCTTCATGTCAGTTAAACCCCCTGAGTCCAGAGTCTCTTCATGTCAGTTAAACCCCCTGAGTCCAGAGTCTCTTCATGTCAGTTAAACCCCCTGAGTCCAGAGTCTCTTCATGTCAGTTAAACCCCCTGAGTCCAGAGTCTCTTCATGTCAGTTAAACCCCCCGAGTCCAGAGTCTCTTCATGTCAGTTAAACCCCCCGAGTCCAGAGTCTCTTCATGTCAGTTAAACCCCCCGAGTCCAGAGTCTCTTCATGTCAGTTAAACCCCCTGAGTCCAGAGTCTCTTCATGTCAGTTAAACCCCCTGAGTCCAGAGTCTCTTCATGTCAGTTAAACCCCCTGAGTCCAGAGTCTCTTCATGTCAGTTAAACCCCCTGAGTCCAGAGTCTCTTCATGTCAGTTAAACCCCCTGAGTCCAGAGTCTCTTCATGTCAGTTAAACCCCCCGAGTCCAGAGTCTCTTCATGTCAGTTAAACCCCCCGAGTCCAGAGTCTCTTCATGTCAGTTAAACCCCCCGAGTCCAGAGTCTCTTCATGTCAGTTAAACCCCCTGAGTCCAGAGTCTCTTCATGTCAGTTAAACCCCCTGAGTCCAGAGTCTCTTCATGTCAGTTAAACCCCCTGAGTCCAGAGTCTCTTCATGTCAGTTAAACCCCCTGAGTCCAGAGTCTCTTCATGTTGCTAGATCGAATCCCAGAGCTGACAAGGAAAAAATCCGTCATTCTGCCCCTGATCAAGGCAGTTGACCCACTCTTCCTAGACCAGTTAACCCACTAGACCAGTTAACCCACTGTTCCTAGACCAGTTAACCCACTGTTCCTAGACCAGTTAACCCACTGTTCCTAGACCAGTTAACCCACTGTTCCTAGACCAGTTAACCCACTGTTCCTAGACCAGTTAACCCACTGTTCCTAGACCAGTTAACCCACTGTTCCTAGACCTGTTAACCCACTGTTCCTAGACCAGTTAACCCACTGTTCCTAGACCAGATAACCCACTGTTCCTAGACCAGATAACCCACTGTTCCTAGACCAGATAACCCACTGTTCCTAGACCAGTTAACCCACTGTTCCTAGACCAGTTAACCCACTGTTCCTAGACCAGTTAACCCACTGTTCCTAGACCAGATAACCCACTGTTCCTAGACCAGTTAACCCACTAGACCAGTTAACCCACTGTTTCTAGACCAGTTAACCCACTGTTTCTAGACCAGTTAACCCACTGTTCCTAGACCAGTTAACCCACTGTTCCTAGACCAGTTAACCCACTGTTCCCAGACCAGTTAACCCACTGTTCCTAGACCAGTTAACCCACTGTTCCTAGACCAGTTAACCCACTGTTCCTAGACCAGTTAACCCACTGTTCCCAGACCAGTTAACCCACTGTTCCTAGACCAGTTAACCCACTGTTCCTAGACCTGTTAACCCACTGTTCCTAGACCAGTTAACCCACTGTTCCTAGACCAGATAATCCACTGTTCCTAGACCAGATAACCCACTGTTCCTAGACCAGATAACCCACTGTTCCTAGACCAGTTAACCCACTGTTCCTAGACCAGTTAACCCACTGTTCCTAGACCAGTTAACCCACTGTTCCTAGACCAGTTAACCCACTGTTCCTAGACCAGTTAACCCACTGTTCCTAGACCAGATAACCCACTGTTCCTAGACCAGTTAACCCACTAGACCAGTTAACCCACTGTTCCTAGACCAGTTAACCCACTGTTCCTAGACCAGTTAACCCACTGTTCCTAGACCAGTTAACCCACTGTTCCTAGACCAGTTAACCCACTGTTCCCAGACCAGTTAACCCACTGTTCCTAGACCAGTTAACCCACTGTTCCTAGACCAGTTAACCCACTGTTCCCAGACCAGTTAACCCACTGTTCCTAGACCAGTTAACCCACTGTTCCTAGACCAGATAACCCACTGTTCCTAGACCAGTTAACCCACTAGACCAGTTAACCCACTGTTCCTAGACCAGTTAACCCACTGTTCCTAGACCAGTTAACCCACTGTTCCTAGACCAGTTAACCCACTGTTCCCAGACCAGTTAACCCACTGTTCCTAGACCAGTTAACCCACTGTTCCTAGACCAGTTAACCCACTGTTCCTAGACCAGTTAACCCACTGTTCCTAGACCAGTTAACCCACTGTTCCTAGACCAGATAACCCACTGTTCCTAGACCAGTTAACCCACTAGACCAGTTAACCCACTGTTCCTAGACCAGTTAACCCACTGTTCCTAGACCAGTTAACCCACTGTTCCTAGACCAGTTAACCCACTGTTCCCAGACCAGTTAACCCACTGTTCCTAGACCAGTTAACCCACTGTTCCTAGACCAGTTAACCCACTGTTCCTAGACCAGTTAACCCACTGTTCCCAGACCAGTTAACCCACTGTTCCTAGACCAGTTAACCCACTGTTCCTACGCCGTCATTGTAAATAAGAATGTGTTCTTAACTGGCTAGTTAAATAAAGGTAAAATTTTAAAAAATGATTCGCATGAGATAATTATTATCAGAGGACCCAGTGGTTGGCTGAAAAACGGTGTTTTTTTAAATAAATAACAATCTTTATTTTTACCAGGTTTTAGTCTCATTGAGATTTAAAACCATATTTCCTAAGAGACACCTGACCAGGAAATCAACACACATTTCCAGACACAATGACAATATCAAACACAAACATTTTAAATCCCACATTTACAGGCAATACTTATTTGGGGGACTTGTATCTAGGGGTCAAAACATTGATAGCCCCCCCCCACTTCACTTTATTGTCCACCATAGATTTGACCCTTGAACTCATTGAAGGAGCTCCTGTAATTGAATGTCCTTTTTTGTAGCTCGTTCCAAGTGGAAGAGAACTGGAATGTTTTTTTTTTTACCAACTATGTACAGGGTCATAGGTCACAGTCAATAAGATACAGCCCTGTGAGCGTAGCCAATAGTTGTAATTTCTCTGCTAGATAATGATGTAGGGTACAGCAAGTTAAACAGGGATCTGTCTCCGCATGGCCTTTATACAGAGCTTTCAGAAAGTAGTCATACCTCTTGACTTATTACACATTTTTTGTTGCAGCCTGAATTTAAAGTTGATTTAAAAATAAATTAATAATTCACAATTCCCTATAATGGCAAAGCAAAAAAAAAAAAAAAATTATTTTTACATTTTTGCAAAAACTGTAATCTTTTGTTTCACCGAGTCGTTGCTGAACGACGACACGGATACTGGCTGGGTTTTCCGTGTATCGGCAGAACAGTTACAGTTGAAGTCGTAAGTTTACATACACTTAGGTTGGAGTCATTAAAACTCGTTTTTCAACCACTCCACAACTTTCTTGTAAACAAACTATAGTTTTGGCAAGTCGGTTAGGACATCTACTTTGTGCATGACACAAGTCATTTTTCAAACAATTGTTTACAGACTTATAATTCACTTAATCACAATTCCAGTGGATCAGAAGTTTACATACACTAAGTTGACTTGTGCCCTTTAAACAGCTTGGAAAAGACCAGAAAATGATGTCATGGCTTTAGAAGCTTCTGATAGGCTAATTGACATCATTTGAGTCAATTGGAGGTGTACCTGTGGATGTATTTCAAGGCCTACCTTCAAACTCAGTGCCGCTTTGCTTGACATCACGGGAAAATCTAAAGAAATCAGCCAAGACCTCAGAAAAAAATAATAAATACTTACTACTTACATACTTACACGGAAATGTGTAGTTTCATCTCAGACTGTATTCGTCCTTCTTCTAGGTGTGGTGTCCGATGTCTCCGGAGTTCTACCGAGAATACGTGGCCATCAAGACGAAGAGACGTATCCTCCTCTACACCATGAACCCCAACAAGTTCAGAGCCTGTCAGTTCCTCATCAAGTTCCACGAGAGACGTAACGACAAGATCATGGTGTTCGCTGACAACGTCTTCGCTCTGAAGGAGTACGCTATCCGCCTCAACAAGTAGGTAGACACACACACATAATGGCATCACAATACTCCATAATGGCATCACAATACTCCATAATGGCATCACAATACCCCATAATGACATCACAATACTCCATAATGGCATCACAATACTCCATAATGACATCACAATACTCCATAATGACATCACAATACTCCATAATGACAAAGCAAAAACAGGTTTTTAGACAGAAATACCTTATTTACATCAGTATTCAGACCCTTTGCTGTGAGACCATAAATAGAGCTCAGGTGCATCCTGTTTCCATTGATCATCCTTGAGATGTTTCTACATCTTGATTGGAGTCCACCTGTGGAAAATTCAATTGATTGGGCATGATTTGGAAAGGCACACACCTGTCTATATAAGGTCCCACAGTTGACAGTTCATGACAGAACATAATCCAAGCCATGAGGTCGAAGGAATTTTCCTTAGAACTCCGAGACAGGATTGTGTCGAGGCACAGATCTGGGGAAGGGTACCAAAACATTTCTGCAGCATTGATGGTCCCCAAAAACACAGTGGCCTCCATAATTCTTAAATGTAAGAAGTTTGGAACCACCAAGACTCTTTCTAGAGCTGGCCGCCCGGCCAAACTCATCAATCAGGGGAGAAGGGCCTTGGTCAGGGAGGTGACCAAGAACCCGATGGTCACACTGAATGAGCTCCAGAGTTCCTCTGTGGAGATGGGAGAACCTTCCAGAAGGACAACCATCTCTGCAGCACTCCACCAATCAGGCCTTTATGGTAGAGTGGCCAGACGGAAGCCACTCCTCAGTAAAAGGCACATGACAGCCCGCTTAGAGTTTCCCAAAAGGCACCTAAAGACTCTCAGACCATGAGAA
Source organism: Salvelinus namaycush (assembly GCF_016432855.1). NCBI lineage: Eukaryota > Metazoa > Chordata > Actinopteri > Salmoniformes > Salmonidae > Salvelinus > Salvelinus namaycush. The sequence goes on from NW_024060880.1 coordinate 12,821, forward strand.
ACAAGATTCTCTGGTCTGATGAAACCAAGATTGACCTCTTTGGCCTGAATGCCAAGCATCACGCCTGGAGGAAACCTGCGACCATCCCTACGGTGAAGCATGGTGGTGGCAGCATCATGCTGTGGGGATGTTTTTCAGCAGCAGGGACTGGGAGACTAGTCAGGATCGAGTGAAAGATGAACGGAGCAAAGTACAGAGAGATGCTTGATGAAAACCTGCTCCAGAGCGCTCAGGACCTCAGACTGGGTCGAAGCTTCACCTTCCAACAGGACAACGACCCTAAGCACACAGCCAAGACAACGCAGGAGTGGCTTCGGGACAAGTCTCTGAATGTCCTTGAGTGGCCCAGCCAGATCCCCGGACTAGAACCTGATCGAACATCTCTGGAGAGACCTGAAAATAGCTGTGCAGCGACGCTCCCCATCCAACCTGACAGAGCTTGAGAGGATCTGCAGAGAAGAATGGGAGAAACTCCCCAAATACAGGTGTGCCAAGCTTGTAGCGTCATACCCAAGAAGACTCGAGGCTGTAATCACTGCCAAAGGTGCTTCAACAAAGTACTGAGTAAAGGGTCTGAATACTTATGTAAATGTGATATCAGTTTTTTCGGGGGGGGGAAAGAATTAAAAAAAAAAACGTTTTTGTTTTATCCGCATGGAATAATGTCTGTAGAATGTTACTGGTACCATGTGTATATAGCCATGTTATTACCTGGTACCTCAGCACATTGACTCAGTACTGGTACCGTGTGTATATAGCCATGTTATTACCTGGTACCATGTGTATATAGCCATGTTATTACCTCAGCACATTGACTCAGTACTGGTACCATGTGTATATAGCCATGTTATTACCTGGTACCTCAGCACATTGACTCAGTACTGGTACCATGTGTATATAGCCATGTTATTACCTGGTACCTCAGCACATTGTCTCAGTACTGGTACCATGTGTATATAGCCATGTTATTACCTGGTACCTCAGCTCATTGACTCAGTACTGGTACCATGTGTATATAGCCATGTTATTACCTGGTACCTCAGCACATTGTCTCAGTACTGGTACCATGTGTATATAGCCATGTTATTACCTGGTACCTCAGCACATTGACTCAGTACTGGTACCATGTGTATATAGCCATGTTATTACCTGGTACCTCAGCACATTGACTCAGTACTGGTACCATGTGTATATAGCCATGTTATTACCTGGTACCTCAGCACATTGACTCAGTACTGGTACCGTGTGTATATAGCCATGTTATTACCTGGTACCATGTGTATATAGCCATGTTATTACCTGGTACCTCAGCACATTGACTCAGTACTGGTACCATGTGTATATAGCCATGTTATTACCTGGTACCTCAGCACATTGACTCAGTACTGGTACCGTGTGTATATAGCCATGTTATTACCTGGTACCATGTGTATATAGCCATGTTATTACCTGGTACCTCAGCACATTGTCTCAGTACTGGTACCATGTGTATATAGCCATGTTATTACCTGGTACCTCAGCACATTGACTCAGTACTGGTACCATGTGTATATAGCCATGTTATTACCTGGTACCTCAGCACATTGACTCAGTACTGGTACCATGTGTATATAGCCATGTTATTACCTGGTACCTCAGCACATTGACTCAGTACTGGTACCATGTGTATATAGCCATGTTATTACCTGGTACCTCAGCACATTGTCTCAGTACTGGTACCATGTGTATATAGCCATGTTATTACCTGGTACCTCAGCACATTGACTCAGTACTGGTACCATGTGTATATAGCCATGTTATTACCTGGGACCTCAGCACATTGACTCAGTACTGGTACCATGTGTATATAGCCATGTTATTACCTCAGCACATTGTCTCAGTACTGGTACCATGTGTATATAGCCATGTTATTACCTCAGCACATTGTCTCAGTACTGGTACCATGTGTATATAGCCATGTTATTACCTCAGCACATTGTCTCAGTACTGGTACCATGTGTATATAGCCATGTTATTACCTGGTACCTCAGCACATTGTCTCAGTACTGGTACCATGTGTATATAGCGATGTTATTACCTCGTACCTCAGCACATTGACTCAGTACTGGTACCATGTGTATATAGCCATGGTATTACCTCAGCACATTGTCTCAGTACTGGTACCGTGTGTATATAGCCATGTTATTACCTGGTACCTCAGCTCATTGACTCAGTACTGGTACCGTGTGTATATAGCCATGTTATTACCTGGTACCTCAGCACATTGTCTCAGTACTGGTACCATGTGTATATAGCCATGTTATTACCTGGTACCATGTGTATATAGCCATGTTATTACCTGGTACCTCAGCACATTGACTCAGTACTGGTACCATGTGTATATAGCCATGTTATTACCTGGTACCATGTGTATATAGCCATGTTATTACCTGGTACCTCAGCACATTGACTCAGTACTGGTACCATGTGTATATAGCCATGTTATTACCTGGTACCTCAGCACATTGTCTCAGTACTGGTACCATGTGTATATAGCCATGTTATTACCTGGTACCTCAGCACATTGACTCAGTACTGGTACCATGTGTATATAGCCATGTTATTACCTGGTACCTCAGCACATTGACTCAGTACTGGTACCATGTGTATATAGCCATGTTATTACCTGGTACCATGTGTATATAGCCATGTTATTACCTGGTACCATGTGTATATAGCCATGTTATTACCTCAGCACATTGACTCAGTACTGGTACCATGTGTATATAGCCATGTTATTACCTGGTACCTCAGCACATTGTCTCAGTACTGGTACCATGTGTATATAGCCATGTTATTACCTGGTACCATGTGTATATAGCCATGTTATTACCTGGTACCATGTGTATATAGCCATGTTATTACCTCAGCACATTGACTCAGTACTGGTACCATGTGTATATAGCCATGTTATTACCTGGTACCTCAGCACATTGTCTCAGTACTGGTACCATGTGTATATAGCCATGTTATTACCTCGTACCTCAGCACATTGACTCAGTACTGGTACCATGTGTATATAGCCATGTTATTACCTGGTACCTCAGCACATTGACTCAGTACTGGTACCATGTGTATATAGCCATGTTATTACCTGGTACCATGTGTATATAGCCATGTTATTACCTCAGCACATTGACTCAGTACTGGTACCATGTGTATATAGCCATGTTATTACCTGGTACCTCAGCACATTGTCTCAGTACTGGTACCATGTGTATATAGCCATGTTATTACCTCGTACCTCAGCACATTGTCTCAGTACTGGTACCATGTGTATATAGCCATGTTATTACCTGGTACCTCAGCACATTGACTCAGTACTGGTACCATGTGTATATAGCCATGTTATTACCTCAGCACATTGACTCAGTACTGGTACCATGTGTATATAGCCATGTTATTACCTGGTACCTCAGCACATTGTCTCAGTACTGGTACCATGTGTATATAGCCATGTTATTACCTCGTACCTCAGCACATTGTCTCAGTACTGGTACCATGTGTATATAGCCATGTTATTACCTGGTACCTCAGCACATTGACTCAGTACTGGTACCATGTGTATATAGCCATGTTATTACCTGGTACCATGTGTATATAGCCATGTTATTACCTCAGCACATTGACTCAGTACTGGTACCATGTGTATATAGCCATGTTATTACCTCAGCACATTGACTCAGTACTGGTACCATGTGTATATAGCCATGTTATTACCTGGTACCTCAGCACATTGTCTCAGTACTGGTACCATGTGTATATAGCCATGTTATTACCTCGTACCTCAGCACATTGTCTCAGTACTGGTACCATGTGTATATAGCCATGTTATTACCTGGTACCTCAGCACATTGACTCAGTACTGGTACCATGTGTATATAGCCATGTTATTACCTGGTACCTCAGCACATTGTCTCAGTACTGGTACCATGTGTATATAGCCATGTTATTACCTCGTACCTCAGCACATTGTCTCAGTACTGGTACCATGTGTATATAGCCATGTTATTACCTGGTACCTCAGCACATTGACTCAGTACTGGTACCATGTGTATATAGCCATGTTATTACCTGGTACCATGTGTATATAGCCATGTTATTACCTCAGCACATTGACTCAGTACTGGTACCATGTGTATATAGCCATGTTATTACCTGGTACCTCAGCACATTGTCTCAGTACTGGTACCATGTGTATATAGCCATGTTATTACCTCGTACCTCAGCACATTGACTCAGTACTGGTACCATGTGTATATAGCCATGTTATTACCTGGTACCTCAGCACATTGACTCAGTACTGGTACCATGTGTATATAGCCATGTTATTACCTGGTACCATGTGTATATAGCCATGTTATTACCTCAGCACATTGACTCAGTACTGGTACCATGTGTATATAGCCATGTTATTACCTGGTACCTCAGCACATTGTCTCAGTACTGGTACCATGTGTATATAGCCATGTTATTACCTCGTACCTCAGCACATTGTCTCAGTACTGGTACCATGTGTATATAGCCATGTTATTACCTGGTACCTCAGCACATTGACTCAGTACTGGTACCATGTGTATATAGCCATGTTATTACCTCAGCACATTGACTCAGTACTGGTACCATGTGTATATAGCCATGTTATTACCTGGTACCTCAGCACATTGTCTCAGTACTGGTACCATGTGTATATAGCCATGTTATTACCTCGTACCTCAGCACATTGTCTCAGTACTGGTACCATGTGTATATAGCCATGTTATTACCTGGTACCTCTGCACATGGACTCAGTACTGGTACCAACTGTATATAGCCATGTTATTAAATGGTACCCCTGCACATGGACTCAGTACTGGTACCAACTGTATATAGCCATGTTATTAAATGGTACCCCTGCACATGGACTCAGTACTGGTACCAACTGTATATAGCCATGTTATTACCTCGTACCTCAGCACATTGTCTCAGTACTGGTACCATGTGTATATAGCCATGTTATTACCTGGTACCTCAGCACATTGACTCAGTACTGGTACCATGTGTATATAGCCATGTTATTACCTGGTACCTCAGCACATTGACTCAGTACTGGTACCATGTGTATATAGCCATGTATTACCTGGTACCTCAGCACATTGACTCAGTACTGGTACCATGTGTATATAGCCATGTTATTACCTGGTACCTCAGCACATTGTCTCAGTACTGGTACCATGTGTATATAGCCATGTTATTACCTCGTACCTCAGCACATTGTCTCAGTACTGGTACCATGTGTATATAGCCATGTTATTACCTGGTACCTCAGCACATTGACTCAGTACTGGTACCATGTGTATATAGCCATGTTATTACCTGGTACCATGTGTATATAGCCATGTTCTTTACCTCAGCACATTGACTCAGTACTGGTACCATGTGTATATAGCCATGTTATTACCTGGTACCTCAGCACATTGTCTCAGTACTGGTACCATGTGTATATAGCCATGTTATTACCTCGTACCTCAGCACATTGACTCAGTACTGGTACCATGTGTATATAGCCATGTTATTACCTGGTACCTCAGCACATTGACTCAGTACTGGTACCATGTGTATATAGCCATGTTATTACCTGGTACCTCAGCACATTGACTCAGTACTGGTACCATGTGTATATAGCCATGTTATTACCTCAGCACATTGACTCAGTACTGGTACCATGTGTATATAGCCATGTTATTACCTGGTACCTCAGCACATTGTCTCAGTACTGGTACCATGTGTATATAGCCATGTTATTACCTCGTACCTCAGCACATTGTCTCAGTACTGGTACCATGTGTATATAGCCATGTTATTACCTGGTACCTCAGCACATTGACTCAGTACTGGTACCATGTGTATATAGCCATGTTATTACCTGGTACCTCAGCCATTGTCTCAGTACTGGTACCATGTGTATATAGCCATGTTATTACCTCGTACCTCAGCACATTGTCTCAGTACTGGTACCATGTGTATATAGCCATGTTATTACCTGGTACCTCAGCACATTGACTCGTACTGGTACCATGTGTATATAGCCATGTTAATTACCTGGTACCTCAGCTCATTGTCTCAGTACTGGTACCATGTGGATATAGCCATGTTATTACCTCGTACCTCAGCACATTGTTCTCAGTACTGGTAACCATGTGTATATAGCCATGTTATACCCGGTACCTCAGCACATGACTCAGTACTGGTACCATGTGTATATATCCATGTTATACCTGGACATGTGTATATAGCCATGTATACCTCAGCACATTGACTCAGTACTGGTACCATGTGTATATAGCCATGTTATTACCTGGTACCCATCAGCACATTGTCTCAGTACTGGTACCATGTGTATATAGCCATGTTATTACCTCGTACCTCAGCACATTGTCTCAGTACTGGTACCATGTGTATATAGCCATGTTATTACCTGGACCTCAGCACATTGACTCAGTACTTGGTACCATGTGTATATAGCCATGTATTACCTGGTACCTCAGCACATTGTCTCAGTACTGGTACCATGTGTATATAGCCATGTTATTACCTGGTACCTCAGCACATTGTCTCAGTACTGGTACCATGTGTATATAGCCATGTTATTACCTGGTACCTCAGCACATTGTCTCAGTACTGGTACCATGTGTATATAGCCATGTTATTACCTGGTACCTCAGCACATTGTCTCAGTACTGGTACCATGCTGTATATAGCCATGTTATTACCTGGTACATGTTTATTAGCCCATGTTATTACCTGGTACCTCAGCACATTGTCCTCAGTACTGGTACCATGTGTATATAGCCATGTT
>NW_024060881.1:0-2500 GCF_016432855.1 Salvelinus namaycush
CGTGACACCAACATAGAAATAATAACCCAGAACCCAACATAGAAATAACTAACTAGAACAACCCCCAGTCACGCCCTGACCTACTATACCATAGAAAAACAAAGGCTCTCTATGGTCAGGATGTGACACCAACATAGAAATAATAACCCAGAACCCCACATAGAAATAACTAACTAGAACAACCCCCAGTCACACCCTGACCTACTATACCATAGAAAAACAAAGGCTCTCTATGGTCAGGGCGTGACAGTGATTTAGAATTTTGTGCAAGTAGTATTTGCCGTAATGCCGTAAACTGTGAAAACAATTGCACAAAAGTGTCTTCTGATGACAACAATGGCTGTGACCTAAAAACCCGTACTTATGTTATAATAGTAGGTGTTTTGGGCATGAGAAAAAAAACATGTTTTGTGGTACGTGGAATTTAGAAAGTCTAGTACGCTTTAAATGCCAGGATGTCATACTCAGTAAACTTTTCATCTAGTAGAGTATTCGCTGCACACTCTTGAGAAAGAGAATAGTAAAGGTCTTTTAGCAAGGAAATTATCAGAAGTGTAAAGGTCTTTTAGCAGGGAAATGATCAGAACTGTAAAGGTCTTTTAGCAGGGAAATGATCAGAAGTGTAAAGGTCTTTTAGCAAGGAAATGATCAGAAGTGTAAAGGTCTTTTAGCAGGGAAATGATCAGAAGCGTAAAGGTCTTTTAGCAGGGAAATAATCAGAAGTGTAAAGGTCTTTTAGCAGGGAAATGATCAGAAGTGTAAAGGTCTTTTAGCAAGGAAATGATCAGAAGTGTAAAGGTATTTTAGCAGGGAAATGATCAGAAGCGTAAAGGTCTTTTAGCAGGGAAATGATCAGAAGCGTAAAGGTCTTTTAGCAGGGAAATAATCAGAAGTGTAAAGGTCTTTTAGCAGGGAAATGATCAGAAGTGTAAAGGTCTTTTAGCAAGGAAATGATCAGAAGCGTAAAGGTCTTTTAGCAGGGAAATGATCAGAAGTGTAAAGGTCTTTTAGCAGGGAAATGATCAGAAGCGTAAAGGTCTTTTAGCAGGGAAATGATCAGAAGTGTAAAGGTATTTTAGCAGGGAAATGATCAGAACTGTAAAGGTCTTTTAGCAGGGAAATGATCAGAACTGTAAAGGTTTATTAGCAAGGAAATGATCAGAAGTGTAAAGGTATTTTAGCATTTGGTCCTTGAGAAAGATAGATAATAGATAGATAATGTACTTTTAAACACAGATCCCAAAATTGTTTGTTCACGATTGAGAGAAACTATAAAGGAGCGTTAAATCATATTTGTTGCATTGTAATTTATGAAAATGTCCTTAATATATTTGCACTGATAGTGGAATGATACCGTTTCAGAATATAAAAAGTATGAATTAAAGAAAAATACCTTCTGATGCAAAATTGTATTCGGATTGGTGTAAACTTCCTATTTGTCAACCAAAGCCGGTCAATCTCAGACGCGTGGTATTCTCCTCACCAGCCAACCAACAACCTGGGCAACCATCCTTCCTGTAGACATCGCTCCGCCAATACCGGGTTGCTAAAATTCTACATTGTTCGCCTCATTTCAGTTTGTGACAAAACAAGCAATGTATAGTGCAGAGAATCACTGTACCATCTAAACCGCTGTGAAATATCTTTTCAATATTGAAAAACATTGTATTTTCAGCTGTTTGAAGCTGATGGACAAAACCGAAAGTAAAAGATGAGTCCACACCGAGGTTGTGGTGGAGGAAATGTGGGGGAGGAGGAAGAGTTGTTTGAATTCAGGCTAAGTGGTTACAAATCCACTCATTTCTATTATGGGGCTTCATCCTACATGATGCTCCTTCAATGCACACACATAACAGACACACACACCTAACAGACACACACAAGCAAGCACATACAAACATCAATCAATCCATCAATCAAATGTATTTATAAAGCCCTTTTTACATCAGCTGATGTCACAAAGTGCTGTACAGAAACCCAGCCTAGAACCCCAAACAGCAAGCAATACAGATGTAGAAGCATGGTGGCTTGGAAAAACTCCCATGAAAGGCAGGAACCTAGGAAGAAACCTAGAGAGGAACCAAGCTCTGAGGGGTGGCCAGTCCTCTTCTGGCTGTGCCGGGTGGAGATTATAACAGTACATGGCCAAGATGTTGAAACGTTCATAGATTACCAAATCAAATGTATTTATATAGCCCTTCTTACATCAGCTGATATCTCAAAGTGCTGTACAGAAACCCAGCCTAAAACCCCAAACAGCAAGCAATGCAGGTGTAGAAGCACAGTGGCTAGCAAAAACTCCCTAGAAAGGCCAAAACCTAGGAAGAAACCTAGAGAGGAACCAGGCTATGAGGGGAGGCCAGTCCTCTTCTGGCTGTGCCGGGTGGAGATTATACCAGAACATGGCCAATGACCAGCATGGTCAAATAATAATAATCATAGTAGTTGTTGAGGGTGCAACAAGTCAGAACCTCAGGAGTAAATGTCACTTGGCTTTCAT
>NW_024060881.1:7500-10000 GCF_016432855.1 Salvelinus namaycush
GTGGCTTCTTCCTTGCTGAGAGGCCTTTCAGGTTATGTCGATATAGGACTTGTTTTATTGTGGATATAGATACTTTTGTACCTGTTTCCTCCAGCATCTTCACAAGGTCATTTGCTGTTGTTCTGGGATTGATTTGCACGTTTCGCATCAAAGTACGTTCATCTCTAGGAGATAGAACGTGTCTCCTTCCTGAGCGGTATGACTGCTGCGTGGTCCCATGGTGTTTATACTTGTGTACTATTGTTTGTACAGATGAACGTGGTACCTTCAGGCGTTTGGAAATTGCTCACAAGGTTGAACCAGACTTGTGGAGGTCTCCAAATTTTTTCTGAGGTCTTGGCTGATTTCTTTTGATTTTCCCATGATGTCAAGCAAAGAGGCACTGAGTTTGAAGGTAGGCCTTGAAATACATCCACAGGTACACCTCCAATTGACTCAAATGATGTCAATTAGCCTATCAGAAGCTTCTAAAGGCATTACATAATTTTCTGGAATTTTCCAAGCTGTTTAAAGGCACAGTCAACTTAGTGTATGTAAACTTCTGACCCACTGGAATTGTGATACAGTGAAATAATCTGTCTGTAAACAATTGTTGTAAAAATTACTTGTGTCATGCACAAAGTAGATGTCCTAACTGACTTGCCAAAACTATAGTTTGTTAACAAGAAATTAGTGAAGTGGTTGAGAAACGAGTTTCAATGACTCCAACCTAAGTGTATGTAAACCTCCGACTTCAACTGTATCTAAACCAAAGTAGTTACTTAGGATTGTTCTATACATTAGTTTGGCTCTCTATAAGCTTCAATAGGACGTCCTAAACCTAGCATGAAAGTGAATCCTTGTAGCTGTATGGGCCAATATAGTCCAAATATTTGCCTTGAGTTAAGTTTAGCCAATGACCATGGAGTAAATTGAGCCAATGGCAAGACGAGCAAATTGAAGTGTTTATTTCCCAGGCGTGTAATGCAAGGCATTATCACTGGGATATGAGGTAACACCAGGGCCGATGTAACATGTTTTAAGGGATCTATTCAATCCACATCGTGGAAGTTCAGCTTTACAGCATGATTTAAATTTAAAGGCAACGTCCCCGCTTTAGCGGAAACTGCATTCAAGGTAAAAAAAAAAAAAAAGATAAATGTAACCTTTATTTAACTAGGCAAGTCAGTTAAGAACAACAGTCTTATTTACAAATGACGGCCTAGGAACAGTGGGTTAAACCTCTTGGCGCACGGATCCCTTTAACGGGATAATTTTCGTAAACAACCGTTGAATTGCAGAGCGCCAAATAAAAATACAAAAATAAAAATATTCATTTTCATGAAATCACAAGTGAAATATACCAAAACACAGCTTAGCTTGTCAGATTTTGAAAATATGCTTTACAGCGAAAGCAATTCAATCGTTTGTGAGTTTATCGATCACTAGACAAAACATTACGAACAGCTAGCAGCAATGTAGATTGGTCACGAAAGTCCGAAAAGCAATAAAATTAATCGCTTACCTTTGATGATCTTCGGATGTTTGCACTCACAAGACTCCCAGTTACACAATAAATGTTCCTTTTGTTCGATAAATATTATTTTTATATCCAAAAATCTCCATTTGGTTGGTGCGTTATGTTCAGAAATCAACAGGATCCAGCAGTCATGAAGGGAAGACGAAAATTCCAAATAGTATCCGTAAAGTTCGTAGAAACATGTCAAACGTTTTTTATAATCAATCCTCAGGTTGTTTTTAACATAACTAATCGATCATATTTCAACCGGACGGTAAACTATCAATACTAGAGAGAAAGAAAATGTCGAGCAACAACTTTCGCGCGCATGAACTAATCAAAGGACACCTGACGCGTTCTGATAAATCTCGCTCATTTTTCAGAATAAAAGCTTGAAACTATGTCTAAAGCCTGTTCACAACCTGTGGAAGCCATTGTAAATGGATCTGGTTGATATCCCTTTAAATGGAGGATAGGCAGGCAATGGAACAGGGATTTTTCAAAATAAGAGCCACATCCGGGTTAGATTTCCTCAGGTTTTTGCCTGCAAAATCAGTTCTGTTATACTCACAGACAATATTTTGACAGTTTTGGAAACTTTAGAGTGTTTTCTATCCTAATCGGTCAATTATATGCATATTCTTGCATCTGGGCCTGAGAAATAGGCCGTTTACATTGGGAATGTAATTTTTCCAAACATAAGTATTCTGCCTCCTAGCGTCAAGAAGTTTTAACTTACCCTGTCCCACGGCTCAATTTATCCCAAATTGAGCCAAGAAAGCACTTTTGTTTGGACAAGCAATGTTTAAAAACTTTAATATTTACATTAATATTTCCAGGGATACACAACATCCTGAAATATATGTAGATATCTTTGTCAGAAAAAAAAACTATATTTCCCTTGACGTAGTGACGCTAAATGTTAAAAGTGACTCAACTTACCCCACTCTCCCCTATCACTCATTCCGTGGTCCTTGATCATGGTTGAGTCCCTAATGACAT
>NW_024060881.1:15000-19696 GCF_016432855.1 Salvelinus namaycush
AGAAAGAAAGGGGGAGCAGAGTGATTCGACACAAGTTTTATTTTTTTTGTCCCCGATGGTGAGCTTAGAAATATTCTCAATAAAAGCCCTATTCTGCCTGCCAAAGGAGTTCTTTCAGCTCCGCTCGGCCCCACGCCCCAGGGGATTCACTACCTCGCATAATGAGGGGCCATCGGCCAATGGTAGAGGAGAGGCCAGTAACTGGATAAGCACTGGGCGGACCTATGATAATCAAAGGAGTTCTTTAAAGAAACTATCTGACAAGGCTTTCCCCTCTACTCTCCTCCCCTGACGTCCCCTCCCCTCTCTCCTCTCCTCTCCTCCCCTCCACTCTCCTCTCCTCGCCTCTCCTCCCCTCTCCTCCCATCACCCCTCCTCTCCTCTCCTCCCCTGACGTCCCCTCCCCTCCTCTCTCCTCTCCTCCCCTGACGTCCCCTCCCCTCCTCTCTCCTCTCCTCCCCTCCACTCTCCTCTCCTCGCCTCTCCTCCCCTCTCCTCCCATCACCCCTCCTCTCCTCTCCTCCCCTGACGTCCCCTCCCCTCCACTCTCCTCTCCTCCCCTCCACTCTCCTCTCCTCGCCTCTCCTCCCCTCTCCTCCCATCACCCCTCCTCTCCTCTCCTCCCCTGCTGTACCCTCCCCTCCACTCTCCTCTCCTCGCCTCTCCTCCCCTCTCCTCCCATCACCCCTCCTCTCCTCTCCTCTCCTGCTGTACCCTCCCCTCCACTCTCCTCTCCTCGCCTCTCCTCCCATCACCCCTCCTCTCCTCTCCTCTCCTCTCCTCTCCTCTCCTCTCCTCTCCTCTCCTCTCCTCTCCTCCGATCACCCCTCCTCTCCTCCCCTCCCCTCCTCTCTCCTCTCCTCCCCTCTCCTCCCCTCCCTCCCTCCCGTCCCCTCCCCTCCACTCTCCTCTCCTCTCCTTAACCCTTTACTCTGTGTAAAGCTACCTCCTATCAGAGTATGTTTAACCCTTTACTCTGTGTAAAGCTACCTCCTATCAGAGTATGTTTAACCCTTTACTCTGTGTAAAGCTACCTCCTATCAGAGTATGTTTAACCCTTTACTCTGTGTAAAGCTACCTCCTATCAGAGTATGTTTAACCCTTTACTCTGTGTAAAGCTACCTCCTATCAGAGTATGTTTAACCCTTTACTCTGTGTAAAGCTACCTCCTATCAGAGTATGTTTAACCCTTTACTCTGTGTAAAGCTACCTCCTATCAGAGTATGTTTAACCCTTTACTCTGTGTAAAGCTACCTCCTATCAGAGTATGTTTAACCCTTTACTCTGTGTAAAGATATGTTGGTGCAGCTGTAGTCACCAAAGCTCTGGATAACATAAAACAGCCTAACCAGCTCTGCTGGGGCGAGTAAAATGGTCAGAGTGAGCTGTTCTCTCATTTGTGTCTGGATGTAGCTAGCAAGCTAGCCAACGTTGTTAGCAAGGTTGCTTTGACTGCCTGTTGTTAGCTCATATGATCAACCCTACTCATCGGTCAGATCGTCCAGTGTGCGCTCCGAGAGCGAAATGTTCAGAATTTACAAACGGGCAATCTGACAACCTCTGAGTTTTACGAACACCCAAAGTGCACTGTGAGCACACTCTTGCATTCCAGATAAAATGTACGAACACACCCATAGTATAAACTAGTCTTTAGTCTTTCAATTTCTGGTTGTTTAGTACATAGCCTCACATGTGAATCCTTAAAGAGATGGGTGGGGCTAAAAATTAGGAAGGTGTGAACGATGCTGAATGGGTGTAGACAAAGAAGACCTCTCCAGTTACGTACCAAAATATTCAAGGGTCATTTTTCTCAAAAGTGAGGTTACAAGTTTATCAACTTTCAAAGCAGAATTACTTTTCCATTGTCGCTCAACTGTAGTGTATCATATGCCATTTACTAGCTCTGAGCCGCTCTACCCGCCAAAGCACTGCCATGCCAGACCATGCTCTCACTCATCCAGTCACCAGAACATGGTCACAGGACAGAAGCTTCCTACAGACGTAGGATCTTAATTTGATCACTCTTTTGTTGCTGAGAATTTAAAGGACTTATTATAAACCTTTACAGAGGAGCTGTTGACAAGTTCATGACATTTTGAATGAGCCTGTAATTCTCATTTGTGATTGTGCTTGTAGTGTATCCAAAGTTTGTAATTTCCAAAGTTTGTAATTTCCAGTTTTAAATGTCAGACTTGTTTTCCCTAAAGAAAAATTCATTATAATTCACATTTCCTTTTTGTGCAGGATTATTCAAATGCTGAGTGCATCCTGACCACACCCCCTCCTGACCACACCCCTTCCTGACAGCACCAACCCTCCTGACAGCACCAACCCTCCTGACAACACCAAACCTCCTGACAGCACCAACCCTCCTGACCGCACCAACCCTCCTGACCGCACCAACCCTCCTGACAGCACCAACCCTCCTGACAACACCAACCCTCCTGACCGCACCAACCCTCCTGACAACACCAACCCTCCTGACAACACCAACCCTCCTGACAGCACCAACCCTCCTGACAGCACCAACCCTCCTGACCACACCAACCCTCCTGACCACACCCCCTCCTGCTGACCACACCCCCTCCTGACCACACCCCTTCCTGACCGCACCAACCCTCCTGACAACACCAACCCTCCTGACAACACCAACCCTCCTGACCACACCAACCCTCCTGACCACACCCCCTCCTGCTGACCACACCCCCTCCTGCTGACCACACCCCTTCCTGACCGCACCAACCCTCCTGACAGCACCAACCCTCCTGACAACACCAACCCTCCTGACCACACCAACCCTCCTGACCACACCCCCTCCTGCTGACCACAAAACCCCTCCTGACCACACCCCTTCCTGACAGCACCAACCCTCCTGACAACACCAACCCTCCTGACAACACCAACCCTCCTGACAGCACCAACCCTCCTGACAGCACCAACCCTCCTGACAGCACCAACCCTCCTGACAACACCAACCCTCCTGACAACACCAACCCTCCTGACCACACCAACCCTCCTGACCACACCCCCTCCTGCTGACCACCCCCCCTCCTGACCACACCCCTTCCTGACCGCACCAACCCTCCTGACAACACCAACCCTCCTGACAACACCAACCCTCCCGACAGCACCAACCCTCCCGACAACACCAACCCTCCTGACAACACCAACCCTCCTGACAACACCAACCCTCCTGACAACACCAACCCTCCTGACCGCACCAACCCTCATTACGGCACCAACCCTCCTGACAACACCAACCCTCCTGACAACACCAACCCTCCTGACAACACCAACCCTCCTGACAGCACCAACCCTCCTGACAGCACCAACCCTCCTGACAACACCAACCCTCCTGACAACACCAACCCTCCTGACAACACCAACCCTCCTGACCGCACCAACCGTCCTGACCGCACCAACCGTCCTGACAACACCAACCCTCCTGACAACACCAACCCTCCTGACAGCACCAACCCTCCTGACAACACCAACCCTCCTGACAACACCAACCCTCCTGACCACACCAACCCTCCTGACCACACCCCCTCCTGCTGACCACACCCCCTCCTGACCACACCCCTTCCTGACCGCACCAACCCTCCTGACAACACCAACCCTCCTGACAACACCAACCCTCCTGACCACACCAACCCTCCTGACCACACCCCCTCCTGCTGACCACACCCCCTCCTGACCACACCCCTTCCTGACCGCACCAACCCTCCTGACAGCACCAACCCTCCTGACCACACCAACCCTCCTGACCACACCAACCCTCCTGACCACACCCCCTCCTGCTGACCACACCCCCTCCTGACCACACCCCTTCCTGACCGCACCAACCCTCCTGACAACACCAACCCTCCTGACAACACCAACCCTCCTGACCACACCAACCCTCCTGACCACACCCCCTCCTGCTGACCACACCCCCTCCTGACCAAACCCCCTCCTGACCACACCCCTTCCTGACCGCACCAACCCTCCTGACAGCACCAACTCTCCTGACAACACCAACCCTCCTGACCACACCAACCCTCCTGACCACACCCCCTCCTGCTGACCACACCCCCTCCTGACCACACCCCTTCCTGACCGCACCAACCCTCCCGACAGCACCAACCCTCCGGACAACACCAACCCTCCTGACAACACCAACCCTCCTGACAACACCAACCCTCCTGACAACACCAACCCTCCTGACAGCACCAACCCTCCTGACAGCACCAACCCTCCTGACAACACCAACCCTCCTGACCGCACCAACCCTCATTACGGCACCAACCCTCCTGACAACAACAACCCTCCTGACAACACCAACCCTCCTGACAACACCAACCCTCCTGACCACACCCCCTCCTGCTGACCACACCCCCTCCTGACCACACCCCTTCCTGACCGCACCAACCCTCCTGACAACACCAACCCTCCTGACAACACCAACCCTCCTGACCACACCAACCTCCTGACCACACCCCCTCCTGCTGACCACACCCCCTCCTGACCACACCCCTTCCTGACCGCACCAACCCTCCTGACAACACCAACCCTCCCGACAACACCAACCTCCGACAGCAACCAACCCTCCCGACAACACCAACCCTCCCGACAACACCAACCCCCCTACAACACCAACCCTCCTGACAACACCAACCCTCCTGACAACACCAACCCTCCTGACAACACCACACAA
>NW_024060882.1:0-19693 GCF_016432855.1 Salvelinus namaycush
TGTAGTTTCTGCCTAGTATCTATCTGGTTATCTGTATTCTACAGTTTTCTCCCCGGTTTCTGATATCTATCTGGTTATCTGATATTCTACAGTATCTCTGTTTCTGTATCTATCTTGTTATCTGTATTCTACAGTATCTCTGTGTTAGTTTCTGCCTGTATTTATCTGGTTATCTGTATTCTACAGTATATCTGTTGGCTGTATCGATCTGGTTATCTGTATTCTACAGTATCTCTGTGGCTGTATCTATTCTGGTTATCTGTATTCTACAGTATCTCTGTTTCTGTATCTATCTGGTTATCTGTATTCTACAGTATCTCTGTGGCTGTATCTATCTGGTTATCTGTGTTCTACAGTATCTCTGTTGGCTGTATCTATCTGGTTATCTGTATTCTAACAGTATCTCTGTGTAGTTTTCTTCCTGTATCTATCTGGTTATCTGTATTCTACAGTATCTCTGTGGCTGTGTCTATCTGGTTATCTGTATTCTACAGTTCTCTCTGACTGTAGTCTGACTGTGTTCTCTCTGGTTCTCTCTGGCTGTAGTCCTGACTGTCTCTCTCTCTAGTTCTCTCTGGCTGTAGTCTGACTGTTCTCTCTCTCTCCAGTTCGCTCTGGCTGTAGTCTGACTGTCCTCTCTCTCTAGTTCTCTCTGGCTGTAGTCTGACTGTCTCTCTCTCCAGTTCTCTCTGGTTGTAGTCTGACTGTATCTCTCTCTAGTTCTCTCTGACTGTAGTCTGACTGTCTCTCTCTCCAGTGCTCTCTGGCTGTAGTCTGACTGTATCTCTCTCTCCAGTTCTCTCTGGCTGTAGTCTGACTGTATCTCTCTCCCCAGTTCTCTCTGGCTGTAGTCTGACTGTATCTCTCTCTCCAGTTTCTCTCTGGCTGTAGTCTGACTGTCTCTCTCTCCAGTTCTCTCTGACTGTAGTCTGACTGTCTCTCTCTCCAGTTCCCTTCGCTCTTTTTCTCCATCCTGCTCTCTTTCTCTCTCTCCACATCTGTCCCCTATCTCCCTTCCTCCCTCCATCTCTCTCTCTCCACATCTGTCCCCTATCTCCCTTCCTCCCTCCATCTCTCTCTCTCCACATCTGTCCCCTATCTCCCTTCCTCCCTCCATCTCTCTCTCTCCACATCTGTCCCCTATCTCCCTTCCTCCCTCCATCTCTCTCTCTCCACATCTGTCCCCTATCTCCCTTCCTCCCTTCATCTCTCTCTCTCCACATCTGTCCCCTATCTCCCTTCCTCCCTCCCTCTCTCTCTCCACATCTGTCCCCTATCTCCCTTCCTCCCTCCCTCTCTCTCTCCACATCTGTCCCCCTATCTCCCTTCCTCCCTCCATCTCTCTCTCTCCACATCTGTCCCCTATCTCCTTCCTCCCTCCTCTCTCTCTCTCCACATCTGTCCCCTATCTCCCTCCCTCCATCTCTCTCTCTCTCTCTCACATCTGTCCCCTATCTCCCTTCCTCCCTCCATCTCTCTCTCTCTCACATCTGTCCCCTATCTCCCTCCCTCCATCTCTCTCTCTCTCCACATCTGTCCCCTATCTCCCTTCCTCCCTCCCACCTCTCTCTCTCTCCACATCTGTCCCCCTATCTCCCTTCCTCCCTCCATCTCTCTCTCTCCACATCTGTCCCCCTATCTCCCTTCCTCCCTTCATCTCTCTCTCTCACATCTGTCCCCTATCTCCCTTCCTCCCTCCATCTCTCTCTCTCCACCTCTCTCTCTCCACATCTGTCCCCTATCTCCCTTCCTCCCTCCATCTCTCTCTCTCCACATCTGTCCCCTATCTCCCTTCCTCCCTTCATCTCTCTCTCTCACATCTGTCCCCTATCTCCCTTCCTCCCTCCATCTCTCTCTCTCCACATCTGTCCCCTATCTCCCTTCCTCCCTCCATCTCTCTCTCTCTCACATCTGTCCCCTATCTCCCTTCCTCCCTCCCTCTCTCTCTCTCCACATCTGTCCCCTATCTCCCTTCCTCCCTCCATCTCTCTCTCTCTCCACATCTGTCCCCTATCTCCCTTCCTCCCTCCATCTCTCTCTCTCCACCTCTCTCTCTCCACATCTGTCCCCTATCTCCCTTCCTCCCTCCCTCTCTCTCTCTCCACATCTGTCCCCTATCTCCCTTCCTCCCCTCCATCTCTCTCTCTCTCCACATCTGTCCCCTATCTCCCTTCCTCCCTCCATCTCTCTCTCTCCACCTCTCTCTCTCCACATCTGTCCCCTATCTCCCTTCCTCCCTCCATCTCTCTCTCTCTCCACATCTGTCCCCTTCGTCCCTCCATCTCTCTCTCTCCACATCTGTCCCCTATCTCCCTTCCTCCCTCCATCTCTCTCTCTCCACATCTGTCCCCTATCTCCCTTCGTCCCTCCATCTCTCTCTCTCCACATCTGTCCCCTATCTCCCTTCCTCCCTCCATCTCTCTCTCCACACCTGTCCCCTATCTCCCTCCCTCCCTCCATCTCTCTCTCTCTCTCTCACATCTGTCCCCTATCTCCCTTCCTCCCTCCATCTCTCTCTCTCCACATCTGTCCCCTATCTCCTTCGTCCCTTCACCTCTCTCTCTCCACATCTGTCCCCTATCTCCCTTCCTCCCTCCCTCTCTCTCTCTCCACATCTGTCCCCTATCTCCCTTCCTCCCTCCATCTCTCTCTCTCTCCACATCTGTCCCCTATCTCCCTTCCTCCCTCCATCTCTCTCTCTCCACCTCTCTCTCTCCACATCTGTCCCCTATCTCCCTTCCTCCCTCCATCTCTCTCTCTCTGCACATCTGTCCCCTATCTTCCTCCCTCCCTCCATCTCTCTCTCTCCACATCTGTCCCCTTCGTCCCTCCATCTCTCTCTCTCCACATCTGTCCCCTATCTCCCTTCCTCCCTCCATCTCTCTCTCTCCACATCTGTCCCCTATCTCCCTTCGTCCCTCCATCTCTCTCTCTCCACATCTGTCCCCTATCTCCCTTCCTCCCTCCATCTCTCTCTCCACACCTGTCCCCTATCTCCCTCCCTCCCTCCATCTCTCTCTCTCTCTCTCACATCTGTCCCCTATCTCCCTTCCTCCCTCCATCTGTCTCTCTCCACATCTGTCCCCTATCTCCCTTCGTCCCTTCACCTCTCTCTCTCCACATCTGTCCCCTATCTCCCTTCCTCCCTCCATCTCTCTCTCTCCACATCTGTCCCCTATCTCCCTTCCTCCCTCCATCTCTCTCTCTCCACATCTGTCCCCTATCTCCCTTCCTCCCTCCATCTCTCTCTCTCCACATCTGTCCCCTATCTCCCTTCCTCCCTCCATCTCTCTCTCTCCACATCTGTCCCCTATCTCCCTTCCTCCCTCCATCTCTCTCTCTCCACATCTGTCCCCTATCTCCCTTCCTCCCTCCATCTCTCTCTCTCCACATCTGTCCCCTATCTCCCTTCCTCCCTCCATCTCTCTCTCTCCACACCTGTCCCCTATCTCCCTTCCTCCCTCCATCTCTCTCTCTCCACATCTGTCCCCTATCTCCCTTCCTCCCTCCATCTCTCTCTCTCCACATCTGTCCCCTATCTCCCTTCCTCCCTCCATCTCTCTCTCTCCACATCTGTTCCCTATCTCCCTTCCTCCCTCCCTCTCTCTCTCCACATCTCCCTCCCTCCCTCCATCTCTCTCTCTCCACATCTGTCCCCTATCTCCCACCCTCCCTCCCTCCATCTCTCTCTCTCCACATCTGTCCCCTATCTCCCTCCCTTCCTCCCTCCATCTCTCTCTCCCCACATCTGTCCCCTATCTCCCTTCCTCCCTCCCCACATCTGTCCCCTATCTCCCTTCCTCCCTCTCCACATCTGTCCCCTATCTCCCTTCCTCCCTCCATCTCTCTATCTCTCTCTCTCTCTTTCTGTCTCTCCATTTTTCTCTTTCTATCTCTCTCTCGCTCCCTCTCTTTCTCTTTGTCTATCTTAGAGGATGCTCTAGTTCTCCCGCCCCCATGCCCCCCTAGGCTCCTGGCACAGAGGACAGGAACAACGCAGCCTTCCCCTCTCTCTCTCTCTCTCCCCTCCCCCCTCGTTCTCTCTTTCTCTCCCTCCCCCTTGTCTCTCTATAGGTTATTATACAACTCCACTACATGTCTTCTGTCAAATCTACAACCATCCTGCTGTCTTCTACCAGTCTACCACTGTCACCACAATGTCATGTACCGTCAATGAACTACGTTTTAACATTGACAATACTCTCTTTTCTCTCTCTCTCTCCTCCCTCCCCCCTCCTCTCTCTCCCGTCTCCCTCATCCCTCTATCTCTCTCTACACCCTCCCCTCCCTCCTCTCTCTCTCTCTTCCCTCCCCCCTCCTCTCTCTCTCTTCCCCCCCTCTCTCTCTCTTCCCTCCCCCCTCCCTCCTCTCTCTCTCTTCCCTCCCCCCTCCTCTCTCTCTCTCTCTTCCCTCCCACCTCTCTCTCTCTCTCTCACTCTCTCCCCTCCCCCCCTCCTCTCTCTCGCTTCCCTCCCCCCCTCCTCTCTCTCTCCCCCCTCCTCTCTCTGTCTCTGTCCCTGTCTTTCTCTGGAACAGAAGAGCAACAAGGACACGTGTAACTTTGATAAGGAGTTCACTAAGATGCCGGTGGATCTGACTCCTACAGATAAACTGTTTATAATGAACCTGGACCAAGACGAGTTTCTGGGATTCTCCTACACCAACCCTGAATACCCCTCTGACGAGGTGACTGGGGAGGAAGAGGAGGTGGACGGACAGAGTTAAGACACACACACACCAACCCTGAATAACCCCCTGACGAGGTGACTGGGGAGGAAGAGGAGGAGGAGGAGGAGGAGGGGAGGAAGAGGAGAGGAGGAGGGGAGGAAGGGGAGGGGGAGGAGGGGAGGGGAGGAAGAGGAGGAGGAGGAGGGGAGGAGGATGATGAGGAAGAGGGGGAGGGGGAGGAGGGGAGGGGAGGAAGAGGAGGAGGAGGAGGGGAGGAGGATGATGAGGAAGAGGGGGAGGGGGAGGAAGAGGAGGTGGGGAGGAGGAGGAAGAGGAGGAGGGGAGGAGGAGGAGAGGAAGAAAACCAACTCTCCTTCCCTCCCTCCGTCCTCTCTCTCTCTTCTCCCTCTCTCGTTTTCTGTCTAATCCCTCGTTCTGACGGCTTCTCTCCTGGAGTTTCGTTTGGTGTGATGTCACAGGGTTGGTAATGCGGCAAGACACACACACACAACACAACACACACACAACACACACACACACAACACACCCACTCAGTAAATGAGAAAGGGTTCTGACTAATCCCCCAGTGAGCCATTTCAGAAGCACATACAGCAACAATACATCCTTCCTCAGTTATTCATTAATTAATACATGTATTTATTAATTTAGTTAGTTATTTAGTTATGTATTTATTAATTAATTTAGTTATTTATTTAGTGTGTGTGTGTGTGTGTGTGTGTGTGTGTGTGTGTGTGTGTGTGTGTGTGTGTGTGTGTGTGTGTGTGTGTGTGTGTGTGTGTATCGCTGGCTTTCACTAATTAGCTCCAACTCGGCGGAATAATATGGGCCTACAGTCGTATGGCTTTTACAGGACATTACTGTAAAGTCAGAGGAATAATATGGGCCTGCAGTCGTATGGCTTTTACAGGACATTACTGTAAAGTCAGAGGAATAATATGGGCCTGCATTCGTATGGCTTCTACAGGACATTACTGTAAAGTCAGGGGAATAATATGGGCCTGCAGTCGTATGGCTTCTACAGGACATTACTGTAAAGTCAGAGGAATAATATGGGCCTACAGTCATATGGCTTCTACAGGAAATTACTGTAAAGTCAGAGGAATAATATGGGCCTGCAGTCGTATGGCTATGGTACGTATGGTAAAGTCTGAACACCCTCCACATTCCTATACCCATAATGCCCGAATGGTCGTATCCAATAAGTCATAGCGTAGTGTGGTGTATATATATATATAAAAGTTTGGAAACACTTTTCTTTATTTTTTGCTATTTTCTACATTGTAGAATAATAGTGAAGACATCAAAACTATGAAATAACACATATGGAATCATGTAGTAACCAAAAAAATAAGTTAACCTCTCTGGGATATGTGGGACGGTAGCGTCCGGTGAAAATGCAGAGCGCCAAATTCAAATAAATTACTATAAAAATTAAACTTTCATGAAATCACACATTCAATATACCAAATTAAAGCTACACTTGTTGTGAATCCAGCCAACGTGTCAGATTTCAAAAATGCTTTACGGCGAAAGCAAACAATGCTATTATCTGAGGACAGCACCCCAGCTAACAATCACAGACCATCATATTTCAACCCTCCCGGCGCGACACAAAACGCAGAAATAAAGATATAATTCATGCCTTTGACGAGCTTCTTCTGTTGGCACTCCAATATGTCCCATAAACATCACAAATGGTCCTTTTGTTCGATTAATTCCATCGATATATATCCAAAATGTCCATTTATTTGGCGCGTTTGATCCAGAAAAACACCGGTTCCAACTTGCACAACATGACTACAAAATATCTCAAAGGTTACCTGTAAGCTTTGTCCAAACATTTCAAACTACTTTTGTAATACAACTTTAGGTATTTTTTAACGTAAATAATCGATAAAATTGAAGACGGGATGATCTGTGTTCAATACCGGAGGAAAACAATGTGTAGAATGCTTACTGGTCCGGCGCCTCTAACAAACAGTACACTTCACTGGAGCCTCATTCTGAACATGGCTATTTCTTCATTTCTCAAAGGAAAAACCTCAACCAATTTCTAAAGACTGTTGACATCCAGTGGAAGCAATAGAAACTGCAGGAAGGTCCCTTAGAAATCTGGATTCCCAATGAAAACACATTGAAAAGAGAGTGACCTCAACAACAAAAAAATCTGAATGGTTTGTCCTCAGGGTTTTTGCCTGCCAAACAAGTTCTGTTATAGTCACAGACATGATTCAAACAGTTTTAGAAACTTCAGTGTTTTCTATCCAATAGTAATAATAATATGCATATATTAGCATCTGGGACTGAGTAGGAGGCAGTTTACTCTGGGAACGCTTTTCATCCAAACGTGAAAATGCTGCCCCCTATCCTAGAGAAGTTAAACAAATCCAAATATATTTTTGATGCTTCGAAGTAGCCACTCTTTCTTTGCCTTGACGACAGCTTTTGCACACTCTTGGTATTCTCTCAACCAGCTTCACCTGGAATGCTTTTCCAACAGTCTTGAAGGAGTTCCCACGTATGCTGAGCACTTGTTGTCTGATTTTCCTTCACACCGCGGTCCAACTCATCCCAAACCATCTCAATTGGGTTGAGGTCGGTTGATTGTGGAGGCCAGGTCATCTGATGCAGCACTCCATCACTCTCCTTCTTGGTCAAATAGCCCTTACACAGCCTGGAGGTGTGTTGGGTTATTGTCCTGTTGAAAAACAAATCATACACCCACGAAGCCCAAACCAGATGGGATGGCGTATCACTGCAGAATGCTGTGGTAGCCATGCTGGTTAAGTGTGCCTTGAATTCTAAATAAATCACTGACAGTGTCACCAGCAGAGCACCGTCACACCTCCTCCTCCATGCTTCACGGTGGGAACCACACATGCGGAGATCATCCGTTCACCTACTCTACGTCTCACAAAGACACGGCGGTTGGAACCAAAAATCTCAAATTTGGACTCATCAGACCAAAGGACAGATTTCCACCGGTCTAATGTCCATTGCTCGTGTTTCTTGGTCCAAGCAAGTCTCTTCTTATTATTGGTGCCCTTTAGTAGTGGTTTCTTTGCAGCAATTTGACCATGAAGGACTGATTCACGGAGTCTCCTCTGAACAGTGGATGTTGAGATGTGTCTGTTACTTGAACTCTGTGAAGCATTTATTTGGGCTGTAATCTGAGGCTGGTAACTCTAATGAACGTATCCTCCGCAGCAGAGGTAACTCTGGGTCTTTCTTTCCTGTGGCGGTCCTCATGAGAGCCAGTTTCATCATAGCGCTTGATGGTTTTTGCGACTGAACTTGAAGAAACTTTCAAAGTTCTTGATATTTTCCGTATTGACTGACCTTCATGTCTTAAAGTAATGATGGACTGTCGTTTCTCTTTGCTTATTTGACCTGTTCTTGCCATAATATGGACTTGGTATTTTACCAAATAGGGCTATCTTCTGTATACCACCCCTACCTTGTCACAACACAACTGATTGGCTCAAACACAATAAGAAGGAAAGAAATTCCACAAATTAACTTTTAACAAGGCACACCTGTTAATTGAAATGCATTCCAGGTGACTACATCACGAAGCTGGTTGAGAGAATGCCAAGAGTGTGCAAAAGCTGTCATCAAGGCAAAGGGTGGCTACTTTGAAGAATCTCAAATATAAAATATATTTTGATTTGTTTAACACTTTTTTTGGTTACTACATGATTCCATATGTGTTATTTCATCGTGTTGATGTCTTCACTATTATTCTACGACGTAGAAAATAGTAAAAAATAAAGAAAAACCCTTTAATGAGTAGGTGTGTCCAAACGTTTAACTGTATATGGATATACATAGTGACTGTCAGTGACTTACACAATGTAAACTAGTCTTATATACAAACCACTTATTTATGTGTTTTAACAGTGACTAACACAATCTAAACTAGTCTTATATACAAAACACTTATTTATGTGTTATAACAGTGACTAACACAATGTAAACTAGTCTTATATACATAAAACACTTATTTATGTGTTATGACAGTGACTAACACAATGTAAACTAGTCTTATATACAAACCACTTATTTATGTGTTATGACAGTGACTAACACAATCTAAACTAGTCTTATATACATAAAACACTTATTTATGTGTTATAACAGTGACTTACACAGTGTAAACTAGTCTTATATACAAAACACTTATTTATGTGTTATAACAGTAACTAACACAATGTAAACTAGTCTTATATACAAAACACTTATTTATGTGTTATAACAGTGACTAACACAGTGTAAACTAGTCTTATATACATAAAACACTTATTTATGTGTTATAACAGTGACTTACACAATGTAAACTAGTCTTATATACAAAACACTTATTTATGTGTTATAACAGTGACTTACACAATGTAAACTAGTCTTATATACAAAACACTTATTTATGTGTTATAACAGTGACTAACACAATGTAAACTAGTCTTATATACAAAACACTTATTTATGTGTTATAACAGTGACTAACACAGTGTAAACTAGTCTTATATACAAAACACTTATTTATGTGTTATAACAGTGTAAACTAGTCTGATAAATTAAATAGTTATTTATGTGTTTTAACAGTGACTAACACAATGTAGACTAGTCTTATAAATTAAATAGTTATTTCTGTATTATAACAGTGACTTTAGAGAATGTAGACTAGTGTTATATGTTAAATAGTTATTTCTGTATTATAACAGTGACTTTAGAGAATGTAGACTAGTGTTATATGTTAAATAGTTATTTCTGTATTATAACAGTGACTAACACAATGTAGACTAGTGTTATATATTAAATAGTTATTTCAGTCAGATCAGTGGTAGAGTCGTCTAATAGGGGACTTGACATTTAAAGGTAATTTCCCATATATCCGACATGTACAGCATTTACTGTGAAGGCAGGGGGACATTACCTTTAACAGGGGCTGAGCTGAAAAGGGACTGTGGGACTGAATCCCAGCCAGCACGGTATTACAACAACCAACTAACAGCCTTGTGTGTGTTCCAGTGCCTGTTTACGTGTGTGTGTGTGTGTGTGTGTGTGTGTGTGTGTGTGTGTGTGTGTGTGTGTGTGTGTGTGTGTGTGTGTGTGTGTGTGTGTGTGTGTGTGTGTGTGTGTGTGTGTGCGTGTGTGTGTGTGTGTGTTTTAAATATATGTACTATGAAGGGTATAGGTCCAGTTGTCTTGTGGTTTCTCAGCTCGAGGCTAAACACATAGGAGGTGTATATAGTGGATCAGACCATAGTGACATCGGAGTATAACTCTATTCTGTAAGAGCAGAGAGTCGCTGTGATACTGCGCTTGTGTGGGTTTACCAGATACAGGGTTCATCAGAGCTTAGTGATGTTGTGGTGATGCTACCATGTACACCTATATAAATATGCATTAGGTTAGCAGTAAGAGAAGTTGTGATTTAATGTATGATCAATCAATAGGAGTCAAAGGTGTGTCTAGTTATTGACTCCGATGTTACTTTGTACATCTGATTGTGTTTCTACAACTGTACTGAACAGAACAAATACATGCAACATGCATTCTCATTATAGATCTGATTGTAATTCTAGAACTGATTCTAATTATAGAACTCATTCTCATTCTAAATCTGATTCTAATTATAGAATACATTCTCATTCTAAATCTGATTGTAATTCTAGAACTGATTCTAATTATAGAACTGATTCTAATTCTAGAACTGATTCTAATTCTAGAATACATTCTCATTCTAAATCTGATTGTAATTCTAAATCTGATTGTAATTCTAGAACTGATTCTAATTATAGAATACATTCTCATTCTAAATCTGATTGTAATTCTAGAACTGATTCTAATTATAGAATACATTCTCATTCTAAATCTGATTGTAATTATAGAACTGATTCTAATTATAGAATAGATTCTCATTCTAAATCTGATTCTAATTCTAGAATACATTCTCATTCTAGAACTGATTCTAATTATAGAACTGATTCTAATTATAGAACTGATTCTAATTCTACAACTATACTGAACAGAAATATAAACGCAACATGCAACAATTTCAAGTTTCAAGAGTTACAGTTCATATGAGGAAATCAGTCAATTGAAATAAATTCATTAGGCCCTAATCTATGAATTTCACGTGACTGGGCAGGGGCACAGCCATGGGTGGGCTTGGGAGGGCATAGGCCCACCCACTGGGGAGCCAGGACCAGCCAATCAGAATGAGTTTTTCCCCATAAAAGGGCTTTATTACAGACAGAAATACTCCTCAGTTTCATCAGCTGTCCAGGTGGCTGGTCTCAGACGATACCGCAGGTGAAGAAGCCGGATGTGGAGGTCCTGGACTGGTGTGGTTACGCGTGGTCTGCGGTTGTGAGGCCGGATGGACGTACTGCCTAATTCTCTAAAACAACGTTGGAGCCGGCTCTGTCAACAGCTCTGGCGGACATTCCTGACGTCAGCGTGCCAATTCGCACGCTCCCTGAAAACTTGAGACATCTGTGACATTGTGTCGTGTGACAAAACTGCACATTTTAGAGTGGCCTTTTATTGTCCCCCAGCACAAGGTGCACCTGTGTAATGATCACGCTGTTTAATCAGCTTCTTGATATGCCTTACCTGTCAGGTGGATGGATTATCTTGGCAAAGGAGAAATTCTCACTAACAGGGACGTAAACAAAAAATGTGTGCAAATAAGTTGTTGTTTTTTGTGCGTAAGTTTTTTTTTTTGTGCGTATGGCCATTTTGGGGGGGGGGGGGCGGGGCGGGGGGGGGGGGGGTTATTTCAGCTCATGAGGGGGGGGGGTTATTTCAGCTCATGAGGGGGGGGGGTTATTCCAGCTCATGAAACATGGGACCAACACTTTACATGCTGTGTGTTTATATTTCTGTTCAGTATATATAAAATATGAATTTTTATTAATGGTAGACTCAGCAATTTAACATCATAATTCTAAGTCAACAACAAGTCACCCCCACTTTATTAAATGATGAGTGTATTGCTGAGTGTACCTTTAATGATAAGATAAGTTATTTGATTGAATGTTATTGACTAAATATAGTTTACTTAAAGATATTGTGTTGCTTTGTTCTTCATGCAGTTTTATTTGTAAATATATATTGGTTTTACAATTTAGATTAGTGATTTAAAGTCTTCCCATGTAAATTTTGATTTAATGTATAAATATTAAAGATATGTCATTGAAATGATTATGAATTTGACTTATGCATCGGGGCAGTATAGTTTCGGACTGTAAGGGGGGGATTGATAGGTTTAGTTTACGTTGCCATGAAAGTCCCAAGTCGTAGTTTTCTTCAGGATTCTACTTTATTGTAGATCATTGATGCATCCAACCAGGTCTCACAGTCTCCTGTCAGATTTAGACGTTTTATTCATCTTTCACAAACGTCAACATTTCGAAGTTGTTCCAAATGTCAAATTTCAATGTGTTTAAGGTTAGGTATTAACTCAGAATGTTTAAGGTTAAGTTTAGACATGAACTCAGAATTTTTAAGGTTAACGTTAGACATGAACTCTGAATTTTTAAGGTTAGGGTTAAGTTCAGACATTAACTCCTAAGTGTAGGCATTAACTCTGAATTTTTAAGGTTAGGGTTAAGTTCAGACATTAACTCCCAAGTGTAGGCATTAACTCTGAATGGTTAAGGTTAAGGGTTAATATTTGGACGAGGCATAAAACATTTTTTTTTTTTTTTTTTAAATCACTTTCTATCGCCGGATATGAACTTGCAACCTTTGGCTCTTTGGAATCAGAGTCAGATGCTTCCACGACGAAACCTACTTGAAAGTAACAGCGCTCGCTGTTGCCCCCTAGTGGTCAGTTTCCACGTCATCTCCCGACGTCCTCAGACATGGATGGACGTCGAATACTGACTTGTGTCACGGGTGACCTGGCTGGATTCATCAGGAGTCTATTTTCTGTATAGCATTGATTCATCAGGAGTCTATTTACTGTATATCATTGATTCATCAGGAGTCTATTTACTGTATATCATTGATTCATCAGGAGTCTATTTACTGTATATCATTGATTCATCTGGAGTCTATTTACTGTATATCATTGATTCATCAGGAGTCTATTTACTGTATATCATTGATTCATCTGGAGTCTATTTACTGTATATCATTGATTCATCAGGAGTCTATTTACTGTATATCATTGATTCATCAGGAGTCTATTTACTGTATATCATTGATTCATCAGGAGTCTATTTACTGTATATCATTGATTCATCAGGAGTCTATTTACTGTATATCATTGATTCATCAGGAGTCTATTTACTGTATATCATTGATTCATCTGGAGTCTATTTACTGTATATCATTGATTCATCTGGAGTCTATTTACTGTATATCATTGATTCATCAGGAGTCTATTTACTGTATAGCATTGATTCATCAGGAGTCTATTTACTGTATATCATTGATTCATCAGGAGTCTACTTACTGTATATCATTGATTCATCAGGAGTCTATTTACTGTATATCATTGATTCATCAGGAGTCTATTTACTGTATATCATTGATTCATCAGGAGTCTATTTACTGTATAGCATTGATTCATCAGGAGTCTATTTTCTGTATATCATTGATTCATCAGGAGTCTACTTACTGTATAGCATTGATTCATCAGGAGTCTATTTACTGTATATCATTGATTCATCAGGAGTCTATTTACTGTATATCATTGATTCATCAGGAGTCTATTTACTGTATATCATTGATTCATCAGGAG
This sequence comes from Salvelinus namaycush, assembly GCF_016432855.1. Lineage (NCBI taxonomy): Eukaryota > Metazoa > Chordata > Actinopteri > Salmoniformes > Salmonidae > Salvelinus > Salvelinus namaycush. The sequence continues at coordinate 13,445 of NW_024060882.1, forward strand.
TCTATTTACTGTATAGCATTGATTCATCAGGAGTCTATTTACTGTATATCATTGATTCATCTGGAGTCTATTTACTGTATAGCATTGATTCATCAGGAGTCTATTTTCTGTATAGCATTGATTCATCAGGAGTCTATTTACTGTATATCATTGATTCATCAGGAGTCTATTTACTGTATAGCATTGATTCATCAGGAGTCTATTTACTGTATAGCATTGATTCATCAGGAGTCTATTTACTGTATATCATTGATTCATCAGGAGTCTACTTACTGTAAAGCATTGATTCATCAGGAGTCTATTTACTGTATAGCATTGATTCATCAGGAGTCTACTTACTGTATATCATTGATTCATCAGGAGTCTATTTACTGTATATCATTGATTCATCAGGAGTCTATTTACTGTATAGCATTGATTCATCAGGAGTCTATTTACTGTATATCATTGATTCATCAGGAGTCTACTTACTGTATATGATTGATTCATCTGGAGTCTATTTACTGTATAGCATTGATTCATCAGGAGTCTATTTACTGTATAGCATTGATTCATCAGGAGTCTATTTACTGTATATCATTGATTCATCAGGAGTCTACTTACTGTAAAGCATTGATTCATCAGGAGTCTATTTACTGTATATCATTGATTCATCAGGAGTCTACTTACTGTAAAGCATTGATTCATCAGGAGTCTTTTTACTGTATATCATTGATTCATCAGGAGTCTACTTACTGTATATGATTGATTCATCTGGAGTCTATTTACTGTATAGCATTGATTCATCAGGAGTCTATTTACTGTATAGCATTGATTCATCAGGAGTCTATTTACTGTATATCATTGATTCATCAGGAGTCTACTTACTGTAAAGCATTGATTCATCAGGAGTCTATTTACTGTATATCATTGATTCATCAGGAGTCTACTTACTGTAAAGCATTGATTCATCAGGAGTCTTTTTACTGTATAGCATTGATTCATCAGGAGTCTATTTACTGTATATCATTGATTCATCAGGAGTCTACTTACTGTATAGCATTGATTCATCAGGAGTCTATTTACTGTATATCATTGATTCATCAGGAGTCTATTTACTGTATAGCATTGATTCATCAGGAGTCTATTTACTGTATAGCATTGATTCATCAGGAGTCTATTTACTGTATAGCATTGATTCATCAGGAGTCTATTTACTGTATATCATTGATTCATCAGGAGTCTATTTACTGTATAGCATTGATTCATCAGGAGTCTATTTACTGTATAGCATTGATTCATCAGGAGTCTTTTTACTGTATAGCATTGATTCATCAGGAGTCTATTTACTGTATATCATTGATTCATCAGGAGTCTACTTACTGTATAGCATTGATTCATCAGGAGTCTATTTACTGTATATCATTGATTCATCAGGAGTCTATTTACTGTATAGCATTGATTCATCAGGAGTCTATTTACTGTATATCATTGATTCATCAGGAGTCTATTTACTGTATAGCATTGATTCATCAGGAGTCTATTTACTGTATATCATTGATTCATCAGGAGTCTATTTACTGTATAGCATTGATTCATCAGGAGTCTATTTACTGTATATCATTGATTCATCAGGAGTCTATTTACTGTATATCATTGATTCATCTGGAGTCTATTTACTGTATATCATTGATTCATCAGGAGTCTACTTACTGTATAGCATTGATTCATCAGGAGTCTATTTACTGTATATCATTGATTCATCAGGAGTCTATTTACTGTATAGTATTGATTCATCAGGAGTCTATTTACTGTATATCATTGATTCATCTGGAGTCTATTTACTGTATATCATTGATTCATCAGGAGTCTACTTACTGTATAGCATTGATTCATCAGGAGTCTATTTAATGTATATCATTGATTCATCAGGAGTCTATTTACTGTATATCATTGATTCATCAGGAGTCTATTTACTGTATATCATTGATTCATCAGGAGTCTATTTTCTGTATAGCATTGATTCATCAGGAGTCTATTTTCTGTATATCATTGATTCATCAGGAGTCAAACTATATATATACTATTCAATGGTTTCTATAGTTACCTGATCGCTCTAAAGCTGAACTTACTGCCGACTGCTATAGTGGAGGATTACAATAATGTTTGGATTGATTAGCTACAGTATATATTGGTAGAAGATGTGTCTCCTCTGACGTGGCTGATTGATTAGCTACAGTATATATTGGTAGAAGATGTGTCTCCTGTGACGTGGCTGATTGATTAGCTACAGTATATATTGGTAGAAGATGTGTCTCCTGTGATGTGGCTGATTGATTAGCTACAGTATATATTGGTAGAATATGTGTCTCCTGTGATGTGGCTGATTGATTAGCTACAGTATATATTGGTAGAAGATGTGTCTCCTGTGACGTGGCTGATTGATTAGCTACAGTATATATTGGTAGAAGATGTGTCTCCTCTGACGTGGCTGATTGATTAGCTACAGTATATATTGGTAGAAGATGTGTCTCCTGTGACGTGGCTGATTGATTAGCTACAGTATATATTGGTAGAAGATGTGTCTCCTGTGATGTGGCTGATTGATTAGCTACAGTATATATTAGTAGAAGATGTGTCTCCTGTGACGTGGCTGATTGATTAGCTACAGTATATATTGGTAGAAGATGTGTCTCCTGTGACGTGGCTGATTGATTAGCTACAGTATATATTGGTAGAAGATGTGTCTCCTGTGATGTGGCTGATTGATTAGCTACAGTATATATTGGTAGAAGATGTGTCTCCTGTGACGTGGCTGATTGATTAGCTACAGTATATATTGGTAGAAGATGTCGACCTGTGATGTGGCTGATTGATTAGCTACAGTATATATTGGTAGAAGATGTGTCTCCTGTGACGTGGCTGATTGATTAGCTAAGGTATATATTGGTAGAAGATGTGTCTCCTCTGACGTGGCTGATTGATTAGCTACAGTATATATTGGTAGAAGATGTGTCTCCTGTGATGTGGCTGATTGATTAGCTACAGTATATATTGGTAGAAGATGTGTCTCCTGTGACGTGGCTGATTGATTAGCTACAGTATATATTGGTAGAAGATGTGTCTCCTGTGATGTGGCTGATTGATTAGCTACAGTATATATTGGTAGAAGATGTGTCTCCTGTGACGTGGCTGATTGATTAGCTACAGTATATATTGGTAGAAGATGTGTCTCCTGTGATGTGGCTGATTGATTAGCTACAGTATATATTGGTAGAAGATGTGTCTCCTGTGATGTGGCTGATTGATTAGCTACAGTATATATTGGTAGAAGATGTGTCTCCTGTGACGTGGCTGATTGATTAGCTACAGTATATATTGGTAGAAGATGTGTCTCCTGTGACGTGGCTGATTGATTAGCTACAGTATATATTGGTAGAAGATGTGTCTCCTCTGACGTGGCTGATTGATTAGCTACAGTATATATTGGTAGAAGATGTGTCTCCTCTGACGTGGCTGATTGATTAGCTACAGTATATATTGGTAGAATATGTGTCTCCTGTGATGTGGCTGATTGATTAGCTACAGTATATATTGGTAGAAGATGTGTCTCCTCTGACGTGGCTGATTGATTAGCTACAGTATATATATTGGTAGAAGATGTGTCTCCTGTGACGTGGCTGATTGATTAGCTACAGTATATATTGGTAGAAGATGTGTCTCCTGTGACGTGGCTGATTGATTAGCTACAGTATATATTGGTAGAAGATGTGTCTCCTGTGACGTGGCTGATTGATTAGCTACAGTATATATTGGTAGAAGATGTGTCTCCTCTGACGTGGCTGATTGATTAGCTACAGTATATATTGGTAGAATATGTGTCTCCTCTGACGTGGCTGATTGATTAGCTACAGTATATATTGGTAGAAGATGTGTCTCCTTTGATGTGGCTGATTGATTAGCTACAGTATATATTGGTAGAAGATGTGTCTCCTGTGATGTGGCTGATTGATTAGCTACAGTATATATTGGTAGAAGATGTGTCTCCTGTGATGTGGCTGATTGATTAGCTACAGTATATATTGGTAGAAGATGTGTCTCCTCAGACGTGGCTGATTGATTAGCTACAGTATATATTGGTAGAAGATGTGTCTCCTGTGATGTGGCTGATTGATTAGCTACAGTATATATTGGTAGAAGATGTGTCTCCTGTGACGTGGCTGATTGATTAGCTACAGTATATATTGGTAGAAGATGTGTCTCCTGTGACGTGGCTGATTGATTAGCTACAGTATATATTGGTAGAAGATGTGTCTCCTGTGACGTGGCTGATTGATTAGCTACAGTATATATTGGTAGAAGATGTGTCGACCTGTGATGTGGCTGATTGATTAGCTACAGTATATATTGGTAGAAGATGTGTCTCCTGTGATGTGGCTGATTGATTAGCTACAGTATATATTGGTAGAAGATGTGTCTCCTGTGATGTGGCTGATTGATTAGCTACAGTATATATTGGTAGAAGATGTGTCTCCTCTGACGTGGCTGATTGATTAGCTACAGTATATATTGGTAGAAGATGTGTCTCCTGTGACGTGGCTGATTGATTAGCTACAGTATATATTGGTTAGAAGATGTGTCTCCTGTGACGTGGCTGATTGATTAGCTACAGTATATATTGGTAGAAGATGTGTCTCCTGTGATGTGGCTGATTGATTAGCTACAGTATATATTGGTAGAAGATGTGTCGACCTGTGATGTGGCTGATTGATTAGCTACAGTATATATTGGTAGAAGATGTGTCTCCTGTGACGTGGCTGATTGATTAGCTACAGTATATATTGGTAGAAGATGTGTCTCCTGTGACGTGGCTGATTGATTAGCTACAGTATATATTGGTAGAAGATGTGTCGACCTGTGATGTGGCTGATTGATTAGCTACAGTATATATTGGTAGAAGATGTGTCTCCTGTGATGTGGCTGATTGATTAGCTACAGTATATATTGGTAGAAGATGTGTCTCCTGTGACGTGGCTGATTGATTAGCTACAGTATATATTGGTAGAAGATGTGTCTCCTGTGACGTGGCTGATTGATTAGCTACAGTATATATTGGTAGAAGATGTGTCTCCTGTGATGTGGCTGATTGATTAGCTACAGTATATATTGGTAGAAGATGTGTCTCCTGTGACGTGGCTGATTGATTAGCTACAGTATATATTGGTAGAAGATGTGTCTCCTGTGATGTGGCTGATTGATTAGCTACAGTATATATTGGTAGAAGATGTGTCTCCTGTGACGTGGCTGATTGATTAGCTACAGTATATATTGGTAGAAGATGTGTCTCCTGTGACTGTGGCTGATTGATTAGCTACAGTATATATTGGTAGAAGATGTGTCTCCTGTGACGTGGCTGATTGATTAGCTACAGTATATATTGGTAGAAGATGTGTCTCCTGTGATGTGGCTGATTGATTAGCTACAGTATATATTGGTAGAAGATGTGTCTCCTGTGACTGTGGCTGATTGATTAGCTACAGTATATATTGGTAGAAGATGTGTCTCCTGTGACGTGGCTGATTGATTAGCTACAGTATATATTGGTAGAAGATGTGTCTCCTGTGACGTGGCTGATTGATTAGCTACAGTATATATTGGTAGAAGATGTGTCTCCTCTGACGTGGCTGATTGATTAGCTACAGTATATATTGGTAGAAGATGTGTCTCCTGTGACGTGGCTGATTGATTAGCTACAGTATATATTGGTAGAAGATGTGTCTCCTGTGATGTGGCTGATTGATTAGCTACAGTATATATTGGTAGAAGATGTGTCTCCTGTGACGTGGCTGATTGATTAGCTACAGTATATATTGGTAGAAGATGTGTCTCCTGTGACGTGGCTGATTGATTAGCTACAGTATATATTGGTAGAAGATGTGTCTCCTGTGACGTGGCTGATTGATTAGCTACAGTATATATTGGTAGAAGATGTGTCTCCTGTGACGTGGCTGATTGATTAGCTACAGTATATATTGGTAGAAGATGTGTCTCCTGTGACTGTGGCTGATTGATTAGCTACAGTATATATTGGTAGAAGATGTGTCGACCTCTGACTGTGGCTGATTGATTAGCTACAGTATATATTGGTAGAAGATGTGTCTCCTGTGACGTGGCTGATTGATTAGCTACAGTATATATTGGTAGAAGATGTGTCTCCTCTGACGTGGCTGATTGATTTAAGCTACAGTATATATGGTAGAAGATTTGTCT
>NW_024060883.1:0-19664 GCF_016432855.1 Salvelinus namaycush
CAGTATGTGTAGACCATGTATCTGATGCTGTCTCAGTATGTGTAGACCATGTATCTGATGCTGTCTCAGTATGTGTAGCCCATGTATCTGATGCTGTCTCAGTATGTGTAGACCATGTATCTGATGCTGTCTCAGTATGTGTAGACCATGTATCTGATGCTGTCTCAGTATGTGTAGACCATGTATCTGATGCTGTCTCAGTATGTGTAGACCATGTATCTGATGCTGTCTCAGTATGTGTAGCCCATGTATCTGATGCTGTCTCAGTATGTGTAGCCCATGTATCTGATGCTGTCTCAGTATGTGTAGACCATGTATCTGATGCTGTCTCAGTATGTGTAGACCATGTATCTGATGCTGTCTCAGTATGTGTAGACCATGTATCTGATGCTGTCTCAGTATGTGTAGACCATGTATCTGATGCTGTCTCAGTATGTGTAGACCATGTATCTGATGCTGTCTCAGTATGTGTAGACCATGTATCTGATGCTGTCTCAGTATGTGTAGACCATGTATCTGATGCTGTCTCAGTATGTGTAGCCCATGTATCTGATGCTGTCTCAGTATGTGTAGCCCATGTATCTGATGCTGTCTCCATGTATCTGATGCTCAGTATGTAGACCATGTATCTGATGCTGTCTCAGTATGTGTAGCCCATGTATCTGATGCTGTCTCAGTATGTGTAGACCATGTATCTGATGCTGTCTCAGTATGTGTAGCCCATGTATCTGATGCTGTCTCAGTATGTGTAGCCCATGTATCTGATGCTGTCTCAGTATGTGTAGCCAATCATGGGTATGTGTAGCTGATGCTGTCTCAGTATGTGTAGCCCATGTATCTGATGCTGTCTCAGTATGTGTAGCCCATGTATCTGATGCTGTCTCAGTATGTGTAGCCCATGTATCTGATGCTGTCTCAGTATGTGTAGCCCATGTATCTGATGCTGTCTCAGTATGTGTAGACCATGTATCTGATGCTGTCTCAGTATGTGTAGCCCATGTATCTGATGCTGTCTCAGTATGTGTAGCCCATGTATCTGATGCTGTCTCAGTATGTGTAGCCCATGTATCTGATGCTGTCTCAGTATGTGTAGCCCATGTATCTGATGCTGTCTCAGTATGTGTAGCCCATGTATCTGATGCTGTCTCAGTATGTGTAGCCCATGTATCTGATGCTGTCTCAGTATGTGTAGCCCATGTATCTGATGCTGTCTCAGTATGTGTAGCCCATGTATCTGATGCTGTCTCAGTATGTGTAGCCCATGTATCTGATGCTGTCTCAGTATGTGTAGCCATGTATCTGATGCTGTCTCAGTATGTGTAGCCCATGTATCTGATGCTGTCTCAGTATGTGTAGCCCATGTATCTGATGCTGTCTCAGTATGTGTAGCCCATGTATCTGATGCTGTCTCAGTATGTGTAGACCATGTATCTGATGCTGTCTCAGTATGTGTAGCCCATGTATCTGATGCTGTCTCAGTATGTGTAGCCCATGTATCTGATGCTGTCTCAGTATGTGTAGACCATGTATCTGATGCTGTCTCAGTATGTGTAGACCATGTATCTGATGCTGTCTCAGTATGTGTAGACCATGTATCTGATGCTGTCTCAGTATGTGTAGCCCATGTATCTGATGCTGTCTCAGTATGTGTAGACCATGTATCTGATGCTGTCTCAGTATGTGTAGCCCATGTATCTGATGCTGTCTCAGTATGTGTAGACCATGTATCTGATGCTGCCTCAGTATGTGTAGACCATGTATCTGATGCTGTCTCAGTATGTGTAGACCATGTATCTGATGCTGTCTCAGTATGTGTAGCCCATGTATCTGATGCTGTCTCAGTATGTGTAGACCATGTATCTGATGCTGTCTCAGTATGTGTAGCCCATGTATCTGATGCTGTCTCAGTATGTGTAGCCCATGTATCTGATGCTGTCTCAGTATGTGTAGACCATGTATCTGATGCTGTCTCAGTATGTGTAGACCATGTATCTGATGCTGTCTCAGTATGTGTAGACCATGTATCTGATGCTGTCTCAGTATGTGTAGCCTATGTATCTGATGCTGTCTCAGTATGTGTAGCCCATGTATCTGATGCTGTCTCAGTATGTGTAGCCCATGTATCTGATGCTGTCTCAGTATGTGTAGACCATGTATCTGATGCTGTCTCAGTATGTGTAGCCCATGTATCTGATGCTGTCTCAGTATGTGTAGCCCATGTATCTGATGCTGTCTGGAATTAAAGAGGATGACATGTTGCCGCCGTAGCATTTGATTGATTGATGCCAGCAAGCGTTTGGCCTCCCTTGATAAAAAAAAAAGTCATAGTAATTGGACAATCAGTATTGAGCTGAGCTTAACTGTGGGTTGTCCTGGTGCAGTAAAACGCCTCCCAGGGGAGGCCAGTTTGGATTTGGCTTCACACCAATCAAATCACATCCTACGCAAAACGTCATCATTGTCAGAAAAACACGTGTCTGTTTCTGGTCTGCTTGTGTTGATGTCCTGCAGTAGCTAGCTAGCTAAATCAGCCCTTTGCTAATCCATGGATGGAGATAGTGATTTGGACTGGTGGTTTTGACTTAATTCTCTGTACAGGCCAATGATTATGATGGCAACTCTGATCTAACCATGAATGAATATGTTGTGCCACTGGCCTGAGATGATTTAAGTTGAAGATGTAGCCTAGTAGGCTCACGTTAACTAGCTAGCTAACTTAGCTGGTTCATTGTTGCCCACGCGAGGAGGTTAGGCTAGCAAGCATTTTAGCTAGGTAGCTTATGAAAACAAAAACTAAAAGCGTACCGAGCCAAAGACTGTTTTGCCAACATGAAAGAGAGGAGGACGGCATTGGCGTTCAACTAGTCTACACACACACACACACACACACACACACACACACACACACACACACACACACACACACACACACACACACACACACACACACACACACACACACACACACACACACACACACACACACACACACACAGTGCCATGGACAGCCACATAATATTTAGCAACATTGATTGGATTAAATTGTTTTTGGTATCTTTAAGTTTGTTTATCAGTGTATTAAACTAAGCATATACAGGGCCTTCAGAAAGTATTCAGACCCCTTGACTTTTTCCACATTTTAGAACTGCATTATTCTAAAAGGCATTAAATAAATAAAAAATCCTTTGCAATATAGACACAATACCCCATATTAACAAAGCGAAAACAGTTGAGAAGTTTTTGGAAAATGTATTACTAATAAAAAACAGAAACACCTTATTTACATCAGTATTCAGACTCTTTGCTATGAGACTCGAAATGGACTTCTGCATTGAAGGTCCCCAAGAACACAGTGGCCTCCATTATTCTTAAATGGAAGAAGTGTGGAACCAACAAGACTCTTTCTAGAGCCGGCCGCCCGGGCAAACTGACCAATCAGGCTCGAGAGTTCCTCTGTGGAGATGGGAGAACCTTCCATAAGGATAACCATCTCTGCAGCACTTCACCAATCAGGTCTTTATGGTAGAGTGGCCAGACGGAAGTAAAAGGCATATGACAGCCCATTGGGGTTTGCCAAAAGGCACCTAAAGATTCTCTGGTCTGATGAAACCAAGATTGAAGTTAGAGTGGAGGTAGAGTAGAGTAGAGGTAGAGTGGAGGTAGAGTGGAGTCAGAGTGGAGTCAGAGTGGAGTCAGAGTGGAGTCAGAGTGGAGGTAGAGTAGAGTCAAAGTGGAGTCAGAGTGGAGGTAGAGTAGAGTAGAGGTAGAGTGGAGTCAGAGTGGAGTCAGAGTGGAGGTAGAGTAGAGTCAGAGTGGAGTAGAGGTAGAGTGGAGGTAGAGTGGAGGTAGAGTGGAGTCAGAGTGGAGGTAGAGTAGAGTCAGAGTGGAGTAGAGGTAGAGTGGAGGTAGAGTGGAGTCAGAGTGGAGTCAGAGTGGAGTCAGAGTGGAGTAGAGGTAGAGTAGAGGTAGAGGTAGAGTAGAGTTAGAGTGGAGGTAGAGTAGAGTAGAGGTAGAGTGGAGGTAGAGTGGAGTCAGAGTGGAGTCAGAGTGGAGTAGAGGTAGAGTGGAGGTAGAGTGGAGTCAGAGTGGAGTCAGAGTGGAGGTAGAGTAGAGTAGAGGTAGAGTAGAGGTAGAGTAGAGGTAGAGTAGAGTTAGAGTGGAGGTAGAGTAGAGTAGAGGTAGAGTGGAGGTAGAGTGGAGTCAGAGTGGAGTCAGAGTGGAGTCAGAGTGGAGTAGAGGTAGAGTGGAGGTAGAGTGGAGTCAGAGTGGAGTCAGAGTGGAGGTAGAGAAGAGTAGAGGTAGAGTAGCGGTAGAGTAGAGGTGGAGGTAGAGTGGAGGTTGAGTGGAGGTAGAGTGGAGTCAGAGTGGAGGTAGAGTAGAGGTAGAGTGGAGTCAGAGTGGAGGTAGAGTAGAGTAGATGTAGAGTAGAGGTAGAGTGGAGGTAGAGTGGAGTCAGAGTAGAGGTAGAGTAGAGGTAGAGTAGAGGTAGAGTAGAGGTAGAGTAGAGGTAGAGTAGAGTAGAGGTAGAGTAGAGGTAGAGTAGAGGTAGAGTAGTGGTAGAGTAGAGGTAGAGTAGAGGTAGAGTAGAGTAGAGGTAGAGTAGAGTAGAGGTAGAGTAGAGGTAGAGTGGAGGTAGAGGTAGAGTAGAGGTAGAGTAGAGGTAGAGTAGAGTAGAGGTAGAGTGGAGTAGAGGTAGAGTGGAGGTAGAGTGGAGGTAGAGGTAGAGTGGAGGTAGAGTAGAGGTAGAGTAGAGGTAGAGTGGAGGTAGAGGTAGAGTAGAGTTAGAGTGGAGTGAGAGTGGAGTTAGAGTAGAGTAGAGGTAGAGTGGAGGTAGAGTGGAGTTCGAGTAGAGTGAGAGTGGAGGTAGAGTAGAGTTAGAGTAGAGTAGAGTTAGAGTGGAGGTAGAGTAGAGTAGAGGTAGAGTGGAGGTAGAGTGGAGTTCGAGTAGAGTGAGAGTGGAGGTAGAGTAGAGTTAGAGTTAGAGTGGAGGTAGAGTAGAGTTAGAGTAGAGTAGAGTTAGAGTGGAGGTAGAGTGGAGGTAGAGTAGAGTTAGAGTAGAGTAGAGTAGAGTAGAGGTAGAGTGGAGGTAGAGTGGAGGTAGAGTAGAGTAGAGGTAGAGTAGAGGTAGAGTGGAGGTAGAGTGGAGGTAGAGTGGAGGTAGAGTGGAGGTAGAGGTAGAGTAGAGGTAGAGTAGAGGTAGAGTAGGAGGTAGAGTAGAGGTAGAGTAGGAGGTAGAGTAGAGGTAGAGTAGAGGTAGAGTAGAGGTAGAGTAGAGGTAGAGTGGAGGTAGAGTAGAGGTAGAGTGGAGGTAGAGTAGAGTAGAGTTAGAGTAGAGTAGAGTTAGAGTGGAGGTAGAGTGGAGGTAGAGTGAAGGTAGAGTGGAGGTAGAGTAGAGTAGAGGTAGAGTGGAGGTAGAGTGGAGGTAGAGTGGAGGTAGAGTAGAGTAGAGGTAGAGTGGAGGTAGAGTAGAGTGAGAGTGGAGGTAGAGTAGAGGTAGAGTGGAGGTTGAGTGGAGTTAGAGTAGAGTGAGAGTGGAGGTAGAGTGGAGTTCGAGTGGGGGTAGAGTAGAATAGAGTAGAGGACGTCTGAAATAGAGATACTTAATCACATTCCTCTAGTCTCTACATTCCTTAAACTTTCCCCATTTCAACAATAACAGTTGAAATATAAACAGCATTGTCCAGACATAGACCGTCTTCCCCCCCTAGCTGGTGAAATATAGACATGAAGATATTAAGAGAGATTAATGAGAGAGATCTGAGACCTTCTTTACTGCTTCCCACATAAATGTTTTTCAATACATTGAATTGAACTTCTTCCTGTACAAGCCTGCTAGCTGGTGGAGTAGAATGAATCTCAGTGATGATCTGTAAGTGAACATCAACTGACTACAGTCATGTGTGTAACCTGAAGGTGTCCCTGTGTCTCTAGGAGTGTCTGGAGAAGTGTGGGGAGAGCCTGCAGGAGATCGTCAACTACAACATGGTAAGACACACACACACACACACACACACACACACACACACACACACACACACACACACACACACACACACACACACACACACACACACACACACACACACACACACACACACACACACACACACAGTGCATTTGGAAAGTATTCAGACCCCTTCCCTTTTTCCACATTTTGTTATGTTACAGCCTTATTCTAAAATCGATTAAATACTTTTTTCTCCTAATCAATCTACACACAATACCTCATGATGACATCACAATACCTCATGATGACATCACAATACCTCATGATGACATCACAATACCTCATGATGACATCACAATACCTCATGATGACAAAGCTAAAACAGTTTTTTTTGTGCAAATATCTTTTTCTTTTTTGTTGTAATACCTTATTTACATAAGTATTCAGACCCTTTGCTATGAGACTTGAAATTGAGCTCAGGTGCGTCCTGTTTCCATTGATCATCCTTGAGATGTTTCTACAACTTGATTGGAGTCCACCTGTGGTAAATTCAATTGATTGGACATGATTTGGAAAGGCACACACCTGTCTATATAAGGTCCCACAGTTGACAGTGCATGTCAGAGCAAAAACCAAGCCATGAGGTCGCACGAATTTTCCGTAGAGGATTGTGTCGAGTCACAGATCTGGGGAAGGGTACCAAAATATTTCTGCAGCATTGAAGGTCCCCAAGAACACAGTGGCCTCAATCATTCTTAGATGGAAGAAGTTTGGACAATTTTGGACCTGACCTCAACTTCCCCCGAAATGCTGTTCTGCAGGATGACACACTCTAAAGTGCAGTTAAAACACAGCAAAACATTTTGGTTGGTTAATTTAAAATACATTAAAATCTTTCGCCTAATTCTGTTTTTCACCCAAATTCCATATTCTTTGTTGAGTTTTTCCAGGTTTGCGAGATCCCACAATTTTTTCTGGTTTTCCTCCAGTTTTTTCACTCTTTTTTTAATGGAAAAACAACCAAATTAGATGTTCTGTGTTTAGGGGTTGTCACAATCGCCTGGAGTGGTGGGTGCAGAGTCACTTGCAGAGAGCAGAGGATACTGGGGAAAACAATCTTTATTGGGATTCCTACACGAACGCCCAAAACCATAGACGATAAACAGACAGAAAAATAGTCCGACCCAACACAGGGCACAAACGGACAGGAACACAAACACGCACATCCTGATTAACAGAAAACAATCCGGCACAAACATAGGCGGGCCTAACAGGCTTAAATAGACATCAATCAAGAGACAAAATAAGGGACAGGTGCAACCAATAAGACCAAACAAACAGAAAAGGAAAACGGGATCGGTGGCGGCTAGTAGACCAGCGACGACGACCGCCGAGCGCCGCCCGAATGTCCCCCACCGGTACCCAGCACCTCTCCTCCGGACCGTACCCCTCCCAGTCCACGAGGTACTGTAGGCCCCTCACCCGGCATCTAGAGTCCAGAATAGCACGTACAGTGTACGCCGGGGACCCCTCGATGTCCAGATGGGGCGGAGGGACCTCCGGGAAACCTCACTTTCCTGCAGAGGACCAGCCACAACCGGCCTGAGGAGAGACACATGAAACGAGGGGTTAATACGATAGTAAGGAGGAAGCTGTAACCTATAACACACCTCGTTTATCCTCCTCAGGACTTTAAATGGCCCCACACACTGCGGCCCCAGCTTCCGGCAGCCAGACCCGGTCCCCCGGTGCGAACACGGGGGCTGCACTGCGGTGCTGGTCAGCACCCCTCTTCTGCCGTCCACTAGCTTGTTTTAATGATTCCTGGACGGCTCTCCAGGTGTCCTTCGAGCGCTGCACCCATTCCTCCACCGCAGAAGCTTCGGTCTGGCTCTGATGCCTCTGATGCCATGGAGCCAGGACCGGCTGGTAGCCCAACACGCACTGGAACGGTGACATGTTAGTAGAGGAGTGGCGGAGGGAATTCTGAGCCACCTCAGCCCATGGGATGTACCTCGCTCATTCACCAGGCCGGTCCCGGCAATACGACCGCAGAAACCTACCCACATCCTGGTTCACTCTCTCCACCTGCCCATTACTCTCGGGGTGAAAACCCGAGGTCAGGCTGACCGATACCCCCAGCCGTTCCATAAACGCCCTCCAAACTCTGGACGTGAACTGGGGACCCCGATCAGAAACGATGTCCTCAGGCACCCCGTAGTGCCGGAAGACGTGGGTAAACAGAGCCTCTGCAGTCTGTAGGGTCGAAGGGAGACCGGGCAACGGGATAAGACGGCAGGACTTAGAAAAATGATCCACAACGACCAGGATCGTGGTGTTTCCCTGAGACGGGGGAAGGTCGGTGAGAAAATCCACCGACAAATGCGACCACGGCCGTTGTGGAACGGGGAGGGGCTGTAACTTCCCTCTAGGCAGGTGTCGAGGAGCCTTGCTCTGAGCGCACACCGAGCAGGAGGAGACATAATACCTCACGTCCTTAACCAACGTGGGCCACCAGTACCTCCCCCTAAGACTCCGCACTGTCCTCTCGATACCAGGATGACCCGAAGAGGGTAGTGTATGGGCCCATCGAATCAACCGATCACGGACACCAAGCGGCACGTACTGAACACCCGCTGGACACTGAGGAGGTGCAGGTTCCAACCGTAACGCCCGCTCGATCTCCGCGTCCACCTCCCATACCACCGGTGCTACCAGACATGAAGCTGGAAGGATGGGAGTCGGATGGATGGGCCGTTCCTCGGTGTCATATAGGCGGGACAGTGCATCGGCCTTCGTATTAAGGGAGCCTGGCCTATAGGAGATCGTAAAACGAAATCGGGTAAAAAACATGGCTCACCTGGCCTGACACGGATTCAATCTCCTCGCTGCCCGGTTATACTCGAGATTACGATGGTCAGACCAGATGAGGAAAGGGTGCTTGGCCCCCTCAAGCCAATGTCTCCACACCTTCAGAGCTTTTACCACAGCTAACAACTCCCGGTCCCCCACGTCATAGTTCCGCTCCGCCGGACCGAGCTTCCTCGAGAAGAAAGCGCGTAGCTTCGGTGGCGTGCCCGAGCGCTGTGATAGCACGGCTCCCACCCCAGCCTCGGACGCGTCCACCTCCACTATGAACGCCAAAAAGGGGTCCGTAAGAGCCAAGCACGGGAGCGTTGGTGAACAGCTCCTTCAGGCGACTGAAGGCTCTGTCCGCCTCCGCTGACCAGCGCAAGCGCGCCGGCCCCCCCTTCGGCAGTGAGGTAATCGAAGCAGCCACCTGACCAAAACCCCGGATAAACCTCCGGTAGTAACCTAAAAACCGCTGCACCTCCTTTACCGTGGTCGGAGTCAGCCAATTACACACGGCTGTAACGCGGTCACACTCCATCACCACCCCAGAGGTGGAAATGCGATAACCCAGGAAGGAAACGGCTTGTTTGGAGAACACACATTTTTCAGCCTTGACGTACAGGTCCAGCAGTCTCATGCTCCACCCAAGTACCCTACGCACCAGAGACACGTGCGCGGCGTGTGTGGCAGAATAGATCAGTATATCATCGATATACACTACCACACCCTGCCAGTGCAGGTCTCTGAGAATCTCGTCTACAGAAGGTTGGAAAACATCTGGAGCATTTTTCAACCCATACGGCATGACGAGGTACTCATAATGGCCAGATGTGGTACTAAACGCGGTCTTCCACTCATCTCCTCCCCGGATACGCACCAAATTATACGCACTCCTAAGGTCCAGTTTTGTGAAGAAACGCGCCCCGTGAAATGATTCCACCGCCGTGGCGATGAGAGGTAGCGGGTAACTAAACCCCACTGTGATGGAATTTAAACCTCTATAATCAATGCACGGACGCAGACCTCCCTCCTTTTTCTTCACAAAAAAGAAGCTCGAGGAGACGGGTGACGTGGAGGTCCGAATGTACCCCTGTCCCAGAGATTCAGTGACGTATGTCAGGAATTGCGAAAAACTTAGTTTAAATGTATTTGGCTATGGTGTATGTAAACTTCTGACTTCAACTGTAGCTACCTCAATCGTTATTTCAAGTAATTTCAGTGACTTCACAGCAATTGCTAGCTTGCTAGCTAACGAAATTTTGCTAGCTAGCAGGCTCAGCTAAATAAAAATCCCCCTACAGCCACGTCTCGTAATTGCGTAAGATTTGTAAATGAAAGAGGAATATAATAATATGAATCGAATGGAGTTTCCCATCTCCAGTATTTCTGGTGCAGATCGAACATCTCTGGAGAGACTTGAAAATAGCTGTGCAGCAACGCTCCCCATCCAACCTGACAGAGCTTGAGAGGATCTGCAGAGAGGAATGGGAGACACTCCCCCAAATACAGGTGTGCCAAGCTTGTAGCGTCATACCCAAGAAGACTTGAGGATGTAATCGCTGCCAAAGGTGCTTCAACAAAGTACTGACTAAAGGGTCTGAATACTTATGTAAATGTGATTTTTCATTTTTTATACAGTATATATATATATATATATAAAATGTGGAAAAAGTCAAGGGGTCTGATTACTTTCCAAATGCACTGTATGCAAGCACACACACTTTGAGATTGTCAACAACAACATGGTAAGACACACCCATATACACTCACTCGGTCTCCCTTTCACACACACACACACACACACACACACACACACACACACACACACACACACACACACACACACACACACACACACACACACACACACACACACACACACACACACACACACTCTCATGCATATGCATGAGCGTACAGAGCCTCCCGTTACCACATGGTAAGACACACACACACACACTCTGTTCTTCCATCTTGAGTCCAGATTGTTCTGCTCTGAGCCAGAGTTGGAGAGAATGTTTAGAATCAGGGCACACAGCTGTGTAGAAGAGACAGAGAGTACACACACAAACACGCGCACACACACACACAAACACACACACACACACGCACACACTGTGCTGCTTCCATGTGTGATAGACATGATGAGTGCCATGGAGTCTCTGAGCCTGTTAAGCAGGGGTCATAGGTTTGGTAGAGAACTAGTTGTAAAAGTTAAGAGGGGGGAGAAAGAAAGACAGAGAGGGAGATAAAGAGAGAGAGTACGAGAGAGAGAGAGAGAGAGAGAGAAAGACAGAGAGGGAGATTACGAGAGAGAGAGAGAGAGAAAGACAGAGAGGGAGATAAAGAGAGAGAGTACGAGAAAGAGAGAGAAAGACAGAGGGAGATAAAGAGAGAGAGTACGAGAGAGAGAGAGAAAGACAGAGAGGGAGATAAAGAGAGAGAGTACGAGAAAGAGAGAGAAAGACAGAGAGGGAGATAAAGAGAGAGAGTACGAGAAAGAGAGAGAAAGACAGAGAGGGATATAAAGAGAGAGAGTACGAGAGAGAAAGACAGAGAGGGAGATAAAGAGAGATAGTACGAGAGAGAGAGAGAAAGACAGAGAGGGAGATAAAGAGAGAGAGAGTACGAGAGAGAGAGAGAGAAAGACAGAGAGGGAGATAAAGAGAGAGAGTACCAGAGAGAAAGACAGAGAGGGAGATAAAGAGAGAGAGTACGAGAGAGAGAGAGAGAAAGACAGAGAGGGAGATAAAGAGAGAGAGTACGAGAGAGAGAGAGAAAGACAGAGAGGGAGATTACGAGAGAGAGAGAGAGAGAGAAAGACAGAGAGGGAGATAAAGAGAGAGAGAGTACGAGAGAGAGAGAGAAAGACAGAGAGGGAGATTACGAGAGAGAGAGAGAAAGACAGAGAGGGAGATAAAGAGAGAGAGTACGAGAGAGAGAGAGAAAGACAGAGAGGGAGATAAAGAGAGAGAGTACGAGAGAGAAAGACAGAGAGGGAGATAAAGAGAGAGAGTACGAGAGAGAGAGAGAAAGACAGAGAGGGAGATAAAGAGAGAGAGTACGAGAGAGAAAGTCAGAGAGGGAGATAAAGAGAGAGAGTACGAGAGAGAGAGAGAAAGACAGAGAGGGAGATAAAGAGAGTACGAGAGAGAAACACAGAGAGGGAGATAAAGAGAGAGAGTACGAGAGAGAAACACAGAGAGGGAGATAAAGAGAGTACGAGAGAGAAAGTCAGAGAGGGAGATAAAGAGAGAGAGAGTACGAGAGAGAAAGTCAGAGAGGGAGATAAAGAGAGAGAGAGTACGAGAGAGAAAGTCAGAGAGGGAGATAAAGAGAGTACGAGAGAGAAAGACAGAGAGGGAGATAAAGAGAGTACGAGAGAGAAAGACAGAGAGGGAGATAAAGAGAGTACGAGAGAGAAACACAGAGAGGGAGATAAAGAGAGAGAGTACGAGAGAGAAACACAGAGAGGGAGATAAAGAGAGTACGAGAGAGAAAGTCAGAGAGGGAGATAAAGAGAGTACCAGAGAGAAAGACAGAGAGGGAGATAAAGAGAGTACGAGAGAGAAAGACAGAGAGGGAGATAAAGAAAGTACGAGAGCGAGAGAGCAGGAAGAAAGACAGGAAATTCCTCTTTTTAACGGTTGAGTTTAAATCTCCTAAATCCTTCCTGTCGTTTAACTAGTCAGCTCTTAGGGACCATTCATTCTTCTCTTCCTCTTTCATTCTTCCCTCTCCTCACATATCTGTGGTCATCACAACGTTTTTATGGTCAGATCAGGATTTTGGCCTTCTAATAAAATCATGTTACTAGTGTTTGGTGTTTTTGATGTTGACCTAGTTTGTAATCTCACCTCTAAATAACTTTTTCAACAAATTTCAGCCAGTTATGAAAATAACGATTAGAAAAATGTTACTGCTGCCAGATATTCTGAACAGCTGTTTCTAGTTTGGAGTGGCTGTGTACTGTACAAGTCAAGGTCTGTGTTTAGTGACGTTGTAATAATAGCATCTGATTTGGTGTATTTTGGCCATTCAGGGACACCGTACCAGCTGATAGGTACAGATTAGTGGATGATTCTCTCTCTCTCCATCTCCTTCTCCCTCTCTCTCTCTCCCTCCCTCTCTCTCTCCCTCTCTCTCTCCCTCTCTCTCTCTCTCCATCTCCCTCTCTCTCTCCCTCTCCATTTCCTTCTCCCTCTCTCTCCCTCTCTCTCTCCCTCTCTCTCTCCCTCCCTCTCTCCATCTCCCTCTCCTTCTCTTTATCCCTCTCTCTCTCCCTCTCTCTCTGTCTCTCCCTCTCTCTCTCTCCATATCCTTCTCCCTTTCTCCCTCTCTCCCTCTCTCTCTCTCCATCTCTCTCTCTCCCTCTCCCTCCCCCTCTCTCTCCATCTCCCTTTCTCCCTCTCTCTCTCTCTCCCTCCCTCTCTCCCTATCCCTCCCTCTCTCTCTCCATCTCTCCCTTTCTCTCCATCCCCCTCTACCTCTCTCCCTCCCTATCCCTCCCTCTCTCCCTCTCTCGCTCTGTCTCTCCCTCTCTCTCCCTCTCCATCTCCTTCTCCCTTTCTCCCTCTCCATCTCCCTCTCTCTCTCTCTCCCTATCCCTCCCTCCCTCCCTCTCTCTCACTATCCCTCCCTCCCTCCCTCCCTCTCTCTCCATCTCCCTCTCTCTCTCTCTTTTTCTCTCTCTCCCTCTCTCTTTTTCTCTCTCCCTCTCCCTCTCTCTCCATCTCCCTCTCTCTCTCTCCCTCTCTCTCCCTCCCTCCCTCTCTCTCCATCTCCCTCTCTCTCTCTCTCTCTCCCCCTCTCTCTCTCCATCTCCCTCTCTCCTCAACACCAGTCCTGGTCTGAGATCAGAACTGAACATGGAGAATCTAACTGAATATTCATTCTTCTATGTGACAGGGAGGGGCCGTTTTAAGGAGTCATATAAAAAGGCACACATGTCCTGACTGGTCCTAAAATCGGGGAGGGGACTGTGGATCGGTCTCTGTCTGTCCGTCCGTCCGTTAGTCACACGTGACATCTCAGACAGCACCGGCCCGATTTTGACAAAACGTGAGGTGAACATGCGTGTTGCCGTAGAGATCCAGCATTTACAACAACAAAAAATGAAAGCGGGAGCTGTAATTAATGAACTGAAATGTGTGAGTGACACCACAGAAGAAGAGGCGAGGTGAGAGGGAAAATAGACAGTCTTCTATAGCAGGTGGTGTTTTCTTCCCACCTCATCAAGAGCAAGGAGTTTTTGTTTGAAGGTCAATGAGAGAGGTTCCCCCTGTACCCCCGCACACTGACTCGGTACCGGTTCCCCCTGTACCCCGCACACTGACTCGGTACCGGTTCCCCCTGTACCCCGCACACTGACTCGGTACCGGTTCCCCCTGTACCCCACACACTGACTCGGTACCGGTTCCCCCTGTACCCCGCACACTGACTCGGTACCGGTTCCCCCTGTACCCCGCACACTGACTCGGTACCGGTTCCCCCTGTACCCCCGCACACTGACTCGGTACCGGTGCCCCCTGTACCCCGCACACTGACTCGGTACCGGTTCCCCCTGTACCCCGCACACTGACTCGGTACCGGTGCCCCCTGTACCCCGCACACTGACTCTGTACCGGTGCCCCCTGTACCCCGCACACTGAGTCTGTACCAGTTTAACAGAGGGTAGGTTAATAGAGGGTAGTTTAACAGAAGGTAGTTTAACAGAGGGTAGTTTAATAGAGGGTAGTTTAATAGAGGGTAGTTTAATAGAGAGTAGTTTAATAGAGGGTAGTTTAATAGAGGGTAGTTTAATAGAGGGTAGTTTAATAGAGGGTAGGTTAATAGAGGGTAGTTTAATAGAGGGTAGTTTAATAGAGGGTAGTTTAACAGAGGGTAGTTTAACAGAGGGTAGTTTAACAGAGGGTAGTTTAACAGAGGGTAGTTTAACAGAGGGTAGTTTAATAGAGGGTAGTTTAATATAGTTTAATAGAGGGTAGTTTAATAGAGGGTAGTTTAATAGAGGGTAGTTTAATAGAGGGTAGTTTAATAGAGGGTAGGTTAATAGAGGGTAGGTTAATAGAGGGTAGTTTAATAGAGGGTAGTTTAATAGAGGGTAGGTTAATAGAGGGTAGAGGGTAGTTTAATAGAGGGTAGTTTAATAGAGGGTAGTTTAATAGAGGGTAGGTTAATAGAGGGTAGGTTAATAGAGGGTAGTTTAATAGAGGGTAGGTTAATAGAGGGTAGTTTAATAGAGGGTAGTTTAATAGAGGGTAGTTTAATAGAGGGTAGTTTAATAGAGGGTAGTTTAATAGAGGGTAGTTTAATAGAGGGTAGTTTAATAGAGGGTAGTTTAATAGAGGGTAGTTTAATAGAGGGTAGTTTAATAGAGGGTAGTTTAATAGAGGGTAGTTTAATAGAGGGTAGTTTAATAGAGGGTAGTTTAATAGAGGGTAGTTTAATAGAGGGTAGTTTAATCGATTAGGGGAGGGAGGGGTTAGGGGAGGGTTTGGCCGGCCGGGATTTCCTTGTCCCATCGCGCTGTAGTGACTCCTTGTGGTGGGCCAGGCGTATGCACGCTGGCCTCGGTCGCCAGTTGAATGGTGTTTCCTCCAACACATTGGTGCAGCCGGCTTCCGCGTTAAGTGAAGTAGTGTGTCAAGAAGCAGCAGTATAAATATTATGTAAAAAGTCAGGGTTTGTGCTTTTCACGTCAGAGGTTGTTCCAGCTACTTAAACTTAAGGATGTTTTAAATATTTCTTTAGGATGTGTTATAGGGCGGCAGGTAGCTTAGTAGTTAAAAGTGTTGGGCCAGTAACTGAAAAGATGCTGTCCCCGAGCCGACTAGGTGACAAACCTGTCAATGTGCCCTTGAGCAAGGCACTTATCCCTAATTGCTCCTGTAAGTTGCTCTGCATAAGAGCGTCTGCTAAATGACTAACATGTAAATGTAGAATGCTTGATTTGTGGACCGATGTGTTATAACAGGTCATGGGAATAAAAAAATAAAAAAACAATCATTAAACAATCATTAATTCTAGTTAGGTTATCTGGTTGTCCTCCTTCAGGTCTCTAATGGCTGGCTGTAGCTCACTGTGCTGCTGATTCACCTAATACATCAGACTGGTCTCCTCTGTCTGCTGTTGACTGCCTATCTTCTCCTGTAGGCAGGTCAAGGATTTCTGTTTCTGAGCCATTTTATGTTGGAGGAGAGTCTTGGAGAGATGGTGCTGCTATCAGGGCTTGGAGTGGTCTTCTCCTGGGTTGTGGTCTGTGGAGAGGCTTGGAGTGGTCTTCTCCTGGGTTGTAGTCTGTGGAGAGGCTTGGAGTGGTCTTCTCCTAGGTTGTGGTCTGTGGAGAGGCTTGGAGTGGTCTTCTCCCATGTTGTAGTCTGTGGAGAGGCTTGGAGTGGTCTTCTCCTGGGTTGTGGTCTGTGGAGAGGCTTGGAGTGGTCTTCTCCTGGGTTGTAGTCTGTGGAGAGGCTTGGAGTGGTCTTCTCCTAGGTTGTGGTCTGTGGAGAGGCTTGGAGTGGTCTTCTCCTGGGTTGTAGTCTGTGGAGAGGCGTGGAGTGGTCTTCTCCCATGTTGTAGTCTGTGGAAAGGCTTGGAGTGGTCTTCTCCTGGGTTTTGGTCTTGGGGGGATGGTGCTGCTATCAAGGCTTGGAGTGGTCTTCTCCTGGGTTGTGGTCTGTGGAGAGGCTTGGAGTGGTCTTCTCCTGGGTTGTGGTCTGTGGAGAGGCTTGGAGTGGTCTTCTCCTGGGTTGTAGTCTGTGGAGAGGCTTGGAGTGGTCTTCTCCTAGGTTGTAGTCTGTGGAGAGGCTTGGAGTGGTCTTCTCCTAGGTTGTAGTCTGTGGAGAGGCTTGGAGTGGTCTTCTCCTGGGTTTTGGTCTTGGGGGGATGGTGCTGCTATCAGGGCTTGGAGTGGTCTTCTCCTGGGTTGTGGTCTGTGGAGAGGCTTGGAGTGGTCTTCTCCTGGGTTGTAGTCTGTGGAGAGGCTTGGAGTGGTCTTCTCCTGGGTTGTGGTCTGTGGAGAGGCTTGGAGTGGTCTTCTCCTGGGTTGTAGTCTGTGGAGAGGCTTGGAGTGGTCTTCTCCTAGGTTGTGGTCTGTGGAGAGGCTTGGAGTGGTCTTCTCCTGGGTTGTAGTCTGTGGAGAGGCTTGGAGTGGTCTTCTCCTAGGTTGTGGTCTGTGGAGAGGCTTGGAGTGGTCTTCTCCTGGGTTGTAGTCTGTGGAGAGGCTTGGAGTGGTCTTCTCCTGGGTTGTTTCTCCTCTCCTCTGAGGAGAGGCTTGTTACTCCTTTTGTTTCTCCTCTGAGGGACCGGAAGTCTTCCCAGAACTTCCTCAAGCTGCTTTCTGACCCCTGAACCATGACGGTGCCATTATGGTAGACGTCAACGGTGAGGGAGGTGCCGTTTTCTGACCCCTGAACCATGACGGTGCCATTATGGTAGACGTCAACGGTGAGGGAGGTGCCGTTTTCATTGTTGTCCTCATTGATTGTTATTCGTCTGCTTTTTCCAAAACCCTTCTTTCTCTGTTTTGGGTATTTGGTGCACAGGGCAGTGTGCCAGGCTGAGGGGCTCTCAGTATGAAATCAGAGATGTTGTCGTTTTCTTCCCCTCTAGAAATCTTCCACCAAGGTCTCAGGGGTGACTGTCTCATTACTTTACTGGAATGTTATTTAGAAGTAATCAGATTCTGACAGGAGAGGCAATTGGAGTGTAACTTTACTGTCACCTGTCAACTACGATGACAGCTGTAACACCTACTCTTTAACTAGCTGTCTCGAAGACAGCTCCTGAATATCTTTAACTAGTTGTCTCGAAGACAGCTCCTGAATATCATTAACTAGCTGTCTCTAAGACAGCTCCTGAATATCATTAACTAGCTGTCTCTAAGAAAGCTGCTGAATATCATTAACTAGCTGTCTCGAAGACAGCTCCTGAATATCATTAACTAGCTGTCTCGAAGACAGCTCCTGAATATCATTAACTAGCTGTCTCAAAGACAGCTCCTGAATATCATTAACTAGCTGTCTCGAAGACAGCTCTTGAATATCATTAACTAGCTGTCTCTAAGACAGCTCCTAAATATCATTAACTAGCTGTCTCGAAGACAGCTCCTAAATATCATTAACTAGCTGTCTCGAAGACAGCTCCTAAATATCATTAACTAGCTGTCTCGAAGACAGCTCCTGAATATCATTAACTAGCTGTCTCGAAGACAGCTCCTGAATATACGTAACTAGCTGTCTCTAAGACAGCTCCTAAATATCAATAACTAGCTGTCTCGAAGACAGCTCCTAAATATCATTAACTAGCTGTCTCCAAGACAGCTCCTGAATATCATTAACTAGCTGTCTCCAAGACAGCTCCTGAATATCATTAACTAGCTGTCTCCAAGACAGCTCCTGAATATCATTAACTAGCTGTCTCCAAGACAGCTCCTGAATATCATTAACTAGCTGTGTCGAAGACAGCTCCTGAATATCATTAACTAGCTGTCTCGAAGACAGCTCCTGAATATCATTAACTAGCTGTCTCGAAGACAGCTCCTGAATATCATTAACCAGCTGTCTCTAAGACAGCTCCTAAATATCATTAACTAGCTGTCTCGAAGACAGCTCCTAAATATTATTAACTAGCTGTCTCTAAGACAGCTCCTGAACATCATTAACTAGCTGTCTCTAAGACAGCTCCTGAATATCATTAACTAGCTGTCTCGAAGACAGCTGCTGAATATCATTAACCAGCTGTCTCTAAGACAGCTCCTGAATATCATTAACTAGCTGTCTCGAAGACAGCTCCTGAATATCATTAACCAGCTGTCTCTAAGACAGTTCCTGAATATCATTAACTAGCTGTCTCGAAGACAGCTCCTAAATATCATTAACTAGCTGTCTCTAAGACAGCTCCTGAATATCATTAACTAGCTGTCTCGAAGACAGCTGCTGAATATCATTAACCAGCTGTCTCTAAGACAGCTCCTGAATATCATTAACTAGCTGTCTCGAAGACAGCTCCTGAATATCATTAACTAAGACTGAGTGAAAAAGTGAAAATGCTGCCCCCTATCCTTATTAACTAGCTGTCTCTAAGACAGCTCCTAAATATCATTAACTAGCTGTCTCTAAGACAGCTCCTGAACATCATTATATTTTTGAAACGTATTTGATAGCCTTTTCCATTTCAGCTATTAGTTGTCTCACAGGCAGAATCTCAGATCACCCGCTCGCCCCTCGGCCCTCCATTCGCGCGTTCAAGCGCGCCTCCACCATTTGAACAAGTGTTCTCGAGGCTGAGGGAGTGAAAATGATTGAGGTTGTATGGGATAATTATCCCCTCCGGTAGACACTTCGACTGAGCCTGCAATGCTTCCGGCTTCATAGCGAAGTGGAATCCCATAAGGCACGGCGTAATTTTTTCTTCCGCAATTTCACACAAAAGAACGGAGAGGCCGAGGCATGCCTAATTATATGATACAGGCATTTCTTTATGCCTGATGTCGAGACTTGACACATAAAATATTAAACAGCTCCCAAATGAAAATGTTTAACTGTTTAACTGAGGTTTATATTTTGTAAAACGACAGGGAGGATTTGTTCATTTGAATTTCATGCATCATTGAAGTCATGTGTGTCCTGAAGTTGATGGATTTATTGATCCCCCTCGCCACTCTCTGGAAGTCACCCTCTGAGATACGTCAGAACACGTGTAAACAGAGGGACCTCCGAGAAAGTTGGTTGGGGGCGAGACGGTGGTTTGGTATTCACTGTGTCTCTCTCTCTCTCTTTCTGTCTCTCTCCCCGACTCTGTCTCTCTCTCTCCGTGTCTCTCTCTCTCCGTGTCTCTCTCTCCATGTCTCTCTCTTTTTCTGTGT
>NW_024060884.1:5000-19654 GCF_016432855.1 Salvelinus namaycush
GTGCGTTGCGGGATGAACGTCACCTCATGCATCACTGCCTGGGTGGGTCACTCCCCGCACCGGAACACCAATGTAGGGCCACTAGGTCAGACGGGTCGGCTGGATCTCGCTCGGACGGTGCGCGGCTGAAGCATATCGAAATACGGGGTGAACCGTATACGAAAGGGGCTCCCCCGATAGAGGCAAATCCACATGGGGCGGGAGGAACACACCGGCTGAACACCAGCACGTATGCCGGCCGCCAGGTGCCCTCCCAGGTGGATATCGAATGCAAATCGGTCTGAAGAACATGAACTACCTGGACAACAGAGGAGAACCATGGAGACCCAACGTGAACCAAATCCGCCCACCACCAAGCTGGGACATTTGGAACAAAAGTTAGGACAAATCGGGCGCCGAAGGGTTGGAATAACACCCTAAATCGGGCGCCGAAGGGCTGGAATAACACCCTAAATCGGGCGCCGAAGGGCTGGAATAACACCCTAAATCGGGCGCCGAAGGGCTGGAATAACACCCTAAATCGGGCACCGAAGGGTTGGGAATCACCCTAAATCGGTCGCCGGAGGTAAAAGGTCCAAGGGACCATGGTTCCGAGGGTCTCACATCCCTCAAACGTGTCCGTTTCACGTTTCCTAATCGGACTGAGCAGTTTGCCACCACCGCCGATTCTCTAGGACATGGAAGTCCTGTTGTCAAAAGTCAGGTTTCTCAAATCGCGCCGGTACCTGTCTGGTCCACCCACCAGGGAGTGTGTCATCGCCGGACAGGCCGAATTATCGAAAAAAGGCGTGTCAATCGATAGATTTCAATGTGCTCCGATTTTTTGCCAAAAGTTTGTGGACACTAAAACCGTTAAAACGTTAATAACACAAAAAATACAACTCCAATCTGGTTGAGGTTTTTTTTGCACGAAAGGGTACAAATAGACGAACATTTTCATCTAATTATAACCGTTTTTCTATAAAACATTTTAATAGAAAATCGTGTTTTAATGTTTTGGGGAAAAAAATCACTTGCCAGTACAATAGATTCCTATGGTTCCGATTTTTTTTTTACAGTGGATAACTGTTGACCATCACGAGAGAGGGTATGAGCCAAAATTTGGGGCATCTAGCCCATCGGGAATTATGTTTTATCATTATTTCAAGATTTCGGGAATTGGTCGAAAAAGTGACAGAGTGCCACTGCCGTGCACCTGGTATTATTTTTGGGTTACCAGGTGCATATTTTTATAATGGTTTTAAATGATTTTAGATAGGCTACATACCTCAATACCCTATATGGAACAACCATACTACGGACCCAAGTCAGTTGGGGCCGGCCTGAGTGATTTATGAAGCTTTTAAAAAATGTCTGTACTCATCCTCCCTTCTGTGCACCTGGTATTATTTTTGGGTTACCAGGTGCTCCTATTGAAATCGAATGAGTGCACCTGGTATTATTTTTGGGTTACCAGGTGCTGCTATTGAAATCGAATGAAAATGATTTTAAATGGCCTGCAGACACCCATGCCCGCTATGGGAGCACCATACTATGGGCACAAGTCAGTGGGGGCCGGCCTGAGGGATTTATGGAGCTTTTCAAAAAAGGTCCGAAAATATTCTATGTTGAACTACTCAGGAAAAACGGCTAAGTGCCCTCTTTTGGGTTACCAGGTGCTCCTATTCTAATCGAATGAAAATGAATTTAAATGACCTGCAGACACCCATGCCCGCTATGGGAGCACCATACTATGGGCACAAGTCAGTGGGCACCGGCCTAAGGGATTTATGGAGCTTTTATATAAAATGTCTGTACTCATCCTCCCCTCCGTGCACCTGGTATTATTTTTGGGTTACCAGGTGCTCCTATTCTAATCGAATGAAAATGAATTTAAATGACCTGCAGACACCCATGCCCGCTATGGGAGCACCATACTATGGGCACAAGTCAGTGGGCACCGGCCTAAGGGATTTATGGAGCTTTTCAAAAATAAGGTCTGAATACTTTCTATGTTGAACTACTCAGGAAAAACGACAGAGTGCCCACTTTTTGGGTTACCAGGTGCCCCTATTTAAATCGAATGAAAACGAATTTAAATGACCTGCAGACACCCATGCCCGCTATGGGAGCACCATACTACGGGCACAAGTCAGTAGGCACCGGCCTAAAGGATTTATGGAGCTTTTCAAAAATGTATGTAGTCACCCGCACTACTGACACCACCTTATGTTAGTTTGGGTTACCAGGTGCCGCTATTGAAATCGAATGAAAACGACTTTTAATAGCCTGCCCACACCCATGCCCGATATGGGAGCACCATAGTAGGGGCCCAAGTCAGTAGGCACCGGCCTAAGGGATTTATGGAGCTTTTCAAAAAAAGTCCGAAAATATTCTATGTTGAATTATTCAGGAAAAACGACAGAGTGCCCTCTTTTTGGGTTACCAGGTGCCGCTATTGAAATCGAATGAAAACGACTTTTAAGGGCCTGCCCACGCCCATGCCCGATATGGGAGCACCATAGTAGGGGTCCAAGTCAGTAGGCACCGGCCTAAGGGATTTATGGAGCTTTTCAAAAAAGTCCGAAAATATTCTATGTTGAACTATTCAGGAAAAACGACAGAGTGCCCTCTTTTTGGGTTACCAGGTGCCGCTATTGAAATCGAATGAAAACGACTTTTAAGGGCCTGCCCACACCCATGCCCGATATGGGAGCACCATAGTAGGGGCCCAAGTCAGTAGGCACCGGCCTAAGGGATTTATGGAGCTTTTCAAAAAAAGTCCGAAAATATTCTATGTTGAACTATTCAGGAAAAACGACAGAGTGCCCTCTTTTTGGGTTACCAGGTGCCCCTATTGTAATCGAATGAAAACGACTTTTAAGGGCCTGCCCACGCCCATGCCCGATATGGGAGCACCATAGTAGGGGTCCAAGTCAGTAGGCACCGGCCTAAGGGATTTATGGAGCTTTTCAAAAAAAGTCCGAAAATATTCTATGTTGAACTATTCAGGAAAAACGACAGAGTGCCCTCTTTTTGGGTTACCAGGTGCCCCTATTGTAATCGAATGAAAACGACTTTTAAGGGCCTGCCCACGCCCATGCCCGATATGGGAGCACCATAGTAGGGGTCCAAGTCAGTAGGCACCGGCCTAAGGGATTTATGGAGCTTTTCAAAAAAAGTCCGAAAATATTCTATGTTGAATTATTCAGGAAAAACGACAGAGTGCCCTCTTTTTGGGTTACCAGGTGCCGCTATTGAAATCGAATGAAAACGACTTTTAAGGGCCTGCCCACGCCCATGCCCGATATGGGAGCACCATAGTAGGGGTCCAAGTCAGTAGGCACCGGCCTAAGGGATTTATGGAGCTTTTCAAAAAAAGTCCGAAAATATTCTATGTTGAACTATTCAGGAAAAACGACAGAGTGCCCTCTTTTTGGGTTACCAGGTGCCGCTATTGAAATCGAATGAAAACGACTTTTAAGGGCCTGCCCACACCCATGCCCGATATGGGAGCACCATAGTAGGGGCCCAAGTCAGTAGGCACCGGCCTAAGGGATTTATGGAGCTTTTCAAAAAAAGTCCGAAAATATTCTATGTTGAACTATTCAGGAAAAACGACAGAGTGCCCTCTTTTTGGGTTACCAGGTGCCCCTATTGTAATCGAATGAAAACGACTTTTAAGGGCCTGCCCACGCCCATGCCCGATATGGGAGCACCATAGTAGGGGTCCAAGTCAGTAGGCACCGGCCTAAGGGATTTATGGAGCTTTTCAAAAAAAGTCCGAAAATATTCTATGTTGAACTATTCAGGAAAAACGACAGAGTGCCCTCTTTTTGGGTTACCAGGTGCCGCTATTGAAATCGAATGAAAACGACTTTTAAGGGCCTGCCCACGCCCATGCCCGATATGGGAGCACCATAGTAGGGGTCCAAGTCAGTAGGCACCGGCCTAAGGGATTTATGGAGCTTTTCAAAAAAAGTCCGAAAATATTCTATGTTGAATTATTCAGGAAAAACGACAGAGTGCCCTCTTTTTGGGTTACCAGGTGCCGCTATTGAAATCGAATGAAAACGACTTTTAAGGGCCTGCCCACGCCCATGCCCGATATGGGAGCACCATAGTAGGGGTCCAAGTCAGTAGGCACCGGCCTAAGGGATTTATGGAGCTTTTCAAAAAAAGTCCGAAAATATTCTATGTTGAACTATTCAGGAAAAACGACAGAGTGCCCTCTTTTTGGGTTACCAGGTGCCCCTATTGAAATCGAATGAAAACGACTTTTAAGGGCCTGCCCACGCCCATGCCCGATATGGGAGCACCATAGTAGGGGTCCAAGTCAGTAGGCACCGGCCTAAGGGATTTATGGAGCTTTTCAAAAAAAGTCCGAAAATATTCTATGTTGAACTATTCAGGAAAAACGGCTATGTGCCCTCTTTTTGGGTTACCAGGTGCTGCTATTGAAATCGATCCTCACTACTGACACCACCTTATGTTAGTTTGGGTTACCAGGTGCTGCTATTGAAATCGAATGAAAATGATTTTAAATGGCCTGCAGACACCCATGCCCGCTATGGGAGCACCATACTATGGGCACAAGTCAGTGGGGGCCGGCCTGAGGGATTTATGGAGCTTTTCAAAAAAGGTCCGAAAATATTCTATGTTGAACTACTCAGGAAAAACGGCTAAGTGCCCTCTTTTGGGTTACCAGGTGCTCCTATTCTAATCGAATGAAAATGAATTTAAATGACCTGCAGACACCCATGCCCGCTATGGGAGCACCATACTATGGGCACAAGTCAGTGGGCACCGGCCTAAGGGATTTATGGAGCTTTTATATAAAATGTCTGTACTCATCCTCCCCTCCGTGCACCTGGTATTATTTTTGGGTTACCAGGTGCTCCTATTCTAATCGAATGAAAATGAATTTAAATGACCTGCAGACACCCATGCCCGCTATGGGAGCACCATACTATGGGCACAAGTCAGTGGGCACCGGCCTAAGGGATTTATGGAGCTTTTCAAAAATAAGGTCTGAATACTTTCTATGTTGAACTACTCAGGAAAAACGACAGAGTGCCCACTTTTTGGGTTACCAGGTGCCCCTATTTAAATCGAATGAAAACGAATTTAAATGACCTGCAGACACCCATGCCCGCTATGGGAGCACCATACTACGGGCACAAGTCAGTAGGCACCGGCCTAAGGGATTTATGGAGCTTTTATATAAAAGGTCTGTCCGCATCCTCACTACTGACACCACCTTATGTTAGTTTGGGTTACCAGGTGCTGCTACAGAAATCGAATGAAAATGACTTTTAAGGGCCTGCCCACACCCATGCCCGATATGGGAGCACCATACTACGGGCACAAGTCAGTGGCCACCGGCCTAAGGGATTTATGGAGCTTTTATATAAAATGTCTGTACTCATCCTCCCCTCCGTGCACCTGGTATTATTTTTGGGTTACCAGGTGCTCCTATTCTAATCGAATGAAAATGAATTTAAATGACCTGCAGACACCCATGCCCGCTATGGGAGCACCATACTATGGGCACAAGTCAGTGGGCACCGGCCTAAGGGATTTATGGAGCTTTTCAAAAATAAGGTCTGAATACTTTCTATGTTGAACTACTCAGGAAAAACGACAGAGTGCCCACTTTTTGGGTTACCAGGTGCCCCTATTTAAATCGAATGAAAACGAATTTAAATGACCTGCAGACACCCATGCCCGCTATGGGAGCACCATACTACGGGCACAAGTCAGTAGGCACCGGCCTAAGGGATTTATGGAGCTTTTATATAAAAGGTCTGTCCGCATCCTCACTACTGACACCACCTTATGTTAGTTTGGGTTACCAGGTGCTGCTACAGAAATCGAATGAAAATGACTTTTAAGGGCCTGCCCACACCCATGCCCGATATGGGAGCACCATACTACGGGCACAAGTCAGTGGCCACCGGCCTAAGGGATTTATGGAGCTTTTATATAAAATGTCTGTACTCATCCTCCCCTCCGTGCACCTGGTATTATTTTTGGGTTACCAGGTGCTCCCATTCTAATCGAATGAGTGCACCTGGTATTATTTTTGGGTTACTAGGTGCTCCTATTGAAATCGAATGAAAATGACACACAAAGACAAGGATTAATTGCAAAAAATATTGTATTTATTTAGAGTTATTCATGGATTGATTTGTCCCTCAATTAGTCTCCGAGCCTGGCTTGCATTATGAGGCAAATTATGGGAACGGTAGTAGCGTGCCTGCGTCTCCAGGGAGTGACACATGTGGTCAGCCACAGTTCCACGGTCTGTAAGCGACCCAAGATTAAAGTTTAATGTGGCAATGCTTCTTCGAATTGTACCAAATGTCACTTTCCTTCCAATGCCAAACTCTGCAAAAATCTTACCCACACAATCACAGAGATTACCGTATGGTTTACCAGAGCATGTGAAAAAGAAGAGTGTTGTGTCTGGGGTCATTCCACTCAGATGAGGCCTGATCCGATGGAATCGTTGAAGCCAAGTGTATTCCTCATCAGATATAACAATTCTGCACTCCCCGAAGCTGTAGTTAGTTTTGTGGCTTGCTACAGTCATTTGATAAACCCCACTTTCATTGGTTATTTCATTGAAATCACTCTCACCGAACATGGTGACTGGGGATCGTCGAGTTCCATTAAAAGTCGCCAACCGGCTGGACATGAGAGCCGCAAACCTGCGTCTGTCAGATGAGGTGGCTCGGACTTCCAGCCTGCTGAGAACAGAAGGAATAGATGCATTGCTTAGCTCCAAAAATCGTTTTAACTCCGCAGCGCTGAGCACCTCGTCCCTGCAGCGTCTGCGAAATTGTGCCATGTGCGTTGCCAGGCTCTGCCTAGAATCCCTGTCTATCTTTGCCAAGCAGAGTAACAATTTGCGAATTACACTGGCTTTAGCTTGCAGACCATTCGGCCGGAACTGAATAAGATATTTCAGGAAACTTCTAACATCTGATCGGTATAGTTTTAATGTGGATGGTGCCAAACTACGGCCTTCACATGTCCGGTACCACTCATACACACGCATGTAGTTGTCCAGAAAACACAGCCCTTCATCGGATTTGTCCTCGGACATAATGCGGAGGAATTCCCGTACTCGTGACAGACTGGTGTGACTATTGTCTATTCTTTTAACTGAAGGGTTAATACCCTTAATATAGGTAGCATATTCATTCAAAATGACATCACTCAAACCTTCAGTTGTGGACGGCACACCACCGCCGCCTCCATCACTTTCGCTATCGGTGGAAGGCGACATGACGCTGCATTGCTCCCCCGGTTCCGAGCATTGTTCACCGGTTGACTGCACCGTCGCCTGACTGGTTGACTGCACCGCTGACTGCTCACTCTCGCCACTCAGCTGCTGTTCTGCGGACAACTCACTTCCAACGCCGTTGTTAGGCTCCATACAATCCCCTGGGTAGGCCTGCTGTGTCTCAGCCGAAATCGGGCTACATTGCACGGCATGATTCCATTCCATAGATGCGTGTGTAAGTCCATGGACAGTCTTAAAATGTTTGTCTATCCGCGAAATATGCGTCTTGGTACAAAGTCCACAGTCATGTCGTTTTTGTTTGCTGTCCATAGCTAGCTTCTCTCTCCTGCCTTCCTGTGTGTATGTTTGTTAGCTTCCAACCGTCGCCTAATCAATGGCCTAATTATCACCAGGTGTGGATACAGGTGCGGCGCGAGCGGGGCACGGGCGGGGCACGGGCGGGGCAAGGGCGGGGCTGTGTCATAGCTATGCCCTGCTTAGGGCTATAGACATGAATTGTTATGCCGGAAAATAGGCACCTTGAATGGGATTCAATTCATAGAGCACTGCCCTTGGAGCCCACAGGCTCAGATGCCACATGCCACAATACCACTTCCACATACCACAATGCCACTTCCACATACCACAATGCCACTTCCACATACCACAATGCCACTTACACAAGTGTCAAACGCCCCTTCACCAAGTGCCAAACGCCCCAACCCTAACCCTAACCCTAACCCTAAGAAGGTCGTAAGTTCCATCAGCAGTGCCACAGGTGCCATAGGTGCCAAACCCCTGCCTGGGTAATTTTTAAAGCTATTTAAAAAAAAAAAATATGCCGGGCAAGAGGCACTCTGACCGGGGTAACATTAGGTGTGCACTGCCCCCCTGGAGCCCTGTGGCACTTGGCACTTGGCACTTGGCACTTTAAACCTTTCATAAGTGCCATAGGTGCCAGACCCCTGACTGGGTCATTTTTAAAGGATAAAGGGCTACACACATTAAATACTATGCCGGGCAAGAGGCACTCTGACCGGGGTAACATTAGGTGTGCACTGCCCCCCTGGAGCCCTGTGGCACTTGGCACTTGGCACTTGGCACTTTAAACCTTTCATAAGTGCCATAGGTGCCAGACCCCTGACTGGGTCATTTTAAATACAGGATAATAGGCTACACACATTAAATACTATGCCGGGCAAGAGGCACTCTGACCGGGGTAACATTAGGTGTGCACTGCCCCCCTGGAGCCCTGTGGCACTTGGCACTTGGCACTTGGCACTTTAAACCTTTCATAAGTGCCATAGGTGCCAGACCCCTGACTGGGTCATTTTTAAAGGATAAAGGGCTACACACATTAAATACTATGCCGGGCAAGAGGCACTCTGACCGGGGTAACATTAGGTGTGCACTGCCCCCCTGGAGCCCTGTGGCACTTGGCACTTGGCACTTGGCACTTTAAACCTTTCATAAGTGCCATAGGTGCCAGACCCCTGACTGGGTCATTTTTAAAGGATAAAGGGCTACACACATTAAATACTATGCCGGGCAAGAGGCACTCTGACCGGGGTAACATTAGGTGTGCACTGCCCCCCTGGAGCCCTGTGGCACTTGGCACTTGGCACTTGGCACTTTAAACCTTTCATAAGTGCCATAGGTGCCAGACCCCTGACTGGGTCATTTTAAATACAGGATAATAGGCTACACACATTAAATACTATGCCGGGCAAGAGGCACTCTGACCGGGGTAACATTAGGTGTGCACTGCCCCCCTGGAGCCCTGTGGCACTTGGCACTTGGCACTTGGCACTTTAAACCTTTCATAAGTGCCATAGGTGCCAGACCCCTGACTGGGTCATTTTTAAAGGATAAAGGGCTACACACATTAAATACTATGCCGGGCAAGAGGCACTCTGACCGGGGTAACATTATGTGTGCACTGCCCCCCTGGAGCCCTGTGGCACTTGGCACTTGGCATTTGGCACTTGGCATTTGGCACTTTAAACCTTTCATAAGTGCCATAGAGTGGTAATTGCATAGGATTTCAGGGGTATACACATTAAATACTATGCCGGGCAAGAGGCACTCTGACTGGGGTAACATTAGGTGTGCACTGCCCTGTGGCACTTGGCACTTGGCACTTGGCATTTGGCACTTGGCATTTGGCACTTGGCACTTCCATAAGTGCCATAGAGTGGTAATTGCATAGGATTTCAGGGCTATACACATTAAATACTATGCCGGGCAAGAGGCACTTTGACTGGGATACAATTTTAAAAATTCCCGCACCATCTGGATTTGTCCACATGATGGCGACATTGGATAGGGTAAGCTGGGATAAAATTATGATGGTAATTGCATAGGATTTCAGGGGTATACACATTAAATACTATGCCGGGCAAGAGGCACTTTGACTGGGATAAAATTATTATGGTAATTGCATAGGATTTCAGGGGTATACACATTAAATACTATGCCGGGCAAGAGGCACTTTGACTGGGATAAAATTATTATGGTAATTGCATAGGATTTCAGGGGTATACACATTAAATACTATGCCGGGCAAGAGGCACTTTGACTGGGATAAAATTATTATGGTAATTGCATAGGATTTCAGGGGTATACACATTAAATACTATGCCGGGCTAGAGGCACTTTGACTGGGATACAATTTTGTGGGTAATTGCATAGGATTTCAGGGCTACACACATTAAATACTATGCCGGGCAAGAGGCACTCTGACTGGGGTAACATTATGTGTGCACTGCCCCCCTGGAGCCCTGTGGCACTTGGCACTTGGCACTTGGCATTTGGCACTTGGCACTTCCATAAGTGCCATAGAATGGTAATTGCATAGGATTTCAGGGGTATACACATTAAATACTATGCCGGGCTAGAGGCACTTTAACTGGGATACAATTTTTAAAATTCCCGCACCATCTGGATTTGTCCACAAGATGGCATCATTGGATAGGGTAAGCTGATTTTAGGCATTGGGGCCTGGGAACACAATGTACATCAATGGCAGGGCTTTGCTGAAGATTGATGGGGAAATGGTGATGGGAAAATGGGCCAAAAAAAAGGGGGACAGAGCAGCCAACCTCCAAAGAGGCTGACTGCTCTGCCCCCCTTAAGGACAGTGGAACTACGGACCTCCAGGGCTATAGGCCTTCACTCACTACCCGGGTCAACATACATGTCTACGGACGTGAGAGTACAGCTTACCCCCTGGAGATACGGACCTCCAGGGCTATAGGCCTTCACTCACTATCCGGGGAACATGCATGTCTCCGGACGTGAGAGTACAGCTTACCCCCTGGAGATACGGACCTCCAGGGCTATAGGCCTTCACTCACTACCCGGGTCAACATGCATGTCTACGGACGTGAGAGTACAGCTTACCCCCTGGAGATACGGACCTCCAGGGCTATAGGCCTTCACTCACTATCCGGGGAACATGCATGTCTCCGGACGTGAGAGTACAGCTTACCCCCTGGAGATACGGACCTCCAGGGCTATAGGCCTTCACTCACTACCCGGGTCAACATACATGTCTACGGACGTGAGAGTACAGCTTACCCCCTGGAGATACGGACCTCCAGGGCTATAGGCCTTCACTCACTACCCGGGTCAACATGCATGTCTACGGACGTGAGAGTACAGCTTACCCCCTGGAGATACGGACCTCCAGGGCTATAGGCCTTCACTCACTATCCGGGGAACATGCATGTCTACGGACGTGAGAGTACAGCTTACCCCCTGGAGATACGGACCTCCAGGGCTATAGGCCTTCACTCACTACCCGGGTCAACATGCATGTCTACGGACGTGAGAGTACAGCTTACCCCCTGGAGATACGGACCTCCAGGGCTATAGGCCTTCACTCACTATCCGGGGAACATGCATGTCTCCGGACGTGAGAGTACAGCTTACCCCCTGGAGATACGGACCTCCAGGGCTATAGGCCTTCACTCACTACCCGGGTCAACATACATGTCTACGGACGTGAGAGTACAGCTTACCCCCTGGAGATACGGACCTCCAGGGCTATAGGCCTTCACTCACTACCCGGGTCAACACCTAACCCTCCGGAATATTCGGAAAAATAGGCCTGAGTTGTCCGTACAGCCAAAACGAGCCAGTTTGACGGGCCCATAAGTCCTTAATTTGGTCATTCACAGTGATGTATCACATATGCTATGTTTCAGTGGGACTTAAGCTATAATTTGAGACCATTGGTGTAAAGATTGGAGATTATTTGAGATTGTTATAGATCCCCTGACAATTTTGTTAAAATACCTGAAGTGATTTTTTGGGAAAACAGGTCAGTTTTGGAGGTGTATAGATCCATAATTCGGACAGGGACAGTAAAGTAACATACATGCTCTGTTCCAGTGTGACTTGAGCTATAATTTGAGACCATCTGTGTAAAAATTGGAGATTGTTTGATATTTTTAAATATATCCCGGATTTTCGGAAAAATAGGCCTGAGTTGACCGTACAGCCAAAACGAGCCAGTTTGACGGGCCCATAAGTCCTTAATTTGGTCATTCACAGTGATGTATCACATATGCTATGTTTCAGTGGGACTTAAGCTATAATTTGAGACCATTGGTGTAAAGATTGGAGATTATTTGAGATTGTTATAGATCCCCTGACAATTTTGTTAAAATACCTGAAGTGATTTTTTGGGAAAACAGGTCAGTTTTGGAGGTGTATAGATCCATAATTCGGACAGGGACAGTGAAGTAACAAACATGCTCTGTTCCAGTGTGACTTGAGCTATAATTTGAGACCATCTGTGTAAAAATTGGAGATTGTTTGATATTTTTAAATATATCCCGGATTTTCGGAAAAATAGGCCTGAGTTGTCCGTACAGCCAAAACGAGCCTGTTTGACGGGCCCATAAGTCCTTAATTTGGTCATTCACAGTGATGTATCACATATGCTATGTTTCAGTGGGACTTAAGCTATAATTTGAGACCATTGGTGTAAAGATTGGAGATTATTTGAGATTGTTATAGATCCCCTGACAATTTTGTTAAAATACCTGAAGTGATTTTTTTGGAAAACAGGTCAGTTTTGGAGGTGTATAGATCCATAATTCGGACAGGGACAGTGAAGTAACAAACATGCTCTGTTCCAGTGTGACTTGAGCTATAATTTGAGACCATCTGTGTAAAAATTGGAGATTGTTTGATATTTTTAAATATATCACGGATTTTCGGAAAAATAGGCCTGAGTTGTCCGTACAGCCAAAACGAGCCTGTTTGACGGGCCCATAAGTCCTTAATTTGGTCATTCACAGTGATGTATCACATATGCTATGTTTCAGTGGGACTTAAGCTATAATTTGAGACCATTGGTGTAAAGATTGGAGATTATTTGAGATTGTTATAGATCCCCTGACAATTTTGTTAAAATACCTGAAGTGATTTTGTGGGAAAACAGGTCAGTTTTGGAGGTGTATAGATCCATAATTCGGACAGGGACAGTGAAGTAACAAACATGCTCTGTTCCAGTGTGACTTGAGCTATGATTTGAGACCATCTGTGTAAAAATTGGAGATTGTTTGATATTTTTAAATATATCCCGGAATATTCGGAAAAATAGGCCTGAGTTGTCCGTACAGCCAAAACGAGCCAGTTTGACGGGCCCATAAGTCCTTAATTTGGTCATTCACAGTGATGTATCACATATGCTATGTTTCAGTGGGACTTAAGCTATAATTTGAGACCATTGGTGTAAAGATTGGAGATTATTTGAGATTGTTATAGATCCCCTGACAATTTTGTTAAAATACCTGAAGTGATTTTTTGGGAAAACAGGTCAGTTTTGGAGGTGTATAGATCCATAATTCGGACAGGGACAGTAAAGTAACATACATGCTCTGTTCCAGTGTGACTTGAGCTATAATTTGAGACCATCTGTGTAAAAATTGGAGATTGTTTGATATTTTTAAATATATCACGGATTTTCGGAAAAATAGGCCTGAGTTGACCGTACAGCCAA
Source organism: Salvelinus namaycush (assembly GCF_016432855.1). Classification (NCBI taxonomy): domain Eukaryota; kingdom Metazoa; phylum Chordata; class Actinopteri; order Salmoniformes; family Salmonidae; genus Salvelinus; species Salvelinus namaycush. The sequence goes on from NW_024060884.1 coordinate 18,284, forward strand.
AACGAGCCAGTTTGACGGGCCCATAAGTCCTTAATTTGGTCATTCACAGTGATGTATCACATATGCTATGTTTCAGTGGGACTTAAGCTATAATTTGAGACCATTGGTGTAAAGATTGGAGATTATTTGAGATTGTTATAGATCCCCTGACAATTTTGTTAAAATACCTGAAGTGATTTTTTGGGAAAACAGGTCAGTTTTGGAGGTGTATAGATCCATAATTCGGACAGGGACAGTGAAGTAACAAACATGCTCTGTTCCAGTGTGACTTGAGCTATAATTTGAGACCATCTGTGTAAAAATTGGAGATTGTTTGATATTTTTAAATATATCCCGGATTTTCGGAAAAATAGGCCTGAGTTGTCCGTACAGCCAAAACGAGCCTGTTTGACGGGCCCATAAGTCCTTAATTTGGTCATTCACAGTGATGTATCACATATGCTATGTTTCAGTGGGACTTAAGCTATAATTTGAGACCATTGGTGTAAAGATTGGAGATTATTTGAGATTGTTATAGATCCCCTGACAATTTTGTTAAAATACCTGAAGTGATTTTTTGGGAAAACAGGTCAGTTTTGGAGGTGTATAGATCCATAATTCGGACAGGGACAGTAAAGTAACATACATGCTCTGTTCCAGTGTGACTTGAGCTATAATTTGAGACCATCTGTGTAAAAATTGGAGATTGTTTGATATTTTTAAATATATCCCGGATTTTCGGAAAAATAGGCCTGAGTTGACCGTACAGCCAAAACGAGCCAGTTTGACGGGCCCATAAGTCCTTAATTTGGTCATTCACAGTGATGTATCACATATGCTATGTTTCAGTGGGACTTAAGCTATAATTTGAGACCATTGGTGTAAAGATTGGAGATTATTTGAGATTGTTATAGATCCCCTGACAATTTTGTTAAAATACCTGAAGTGATTTTTTGGGAAAACAGGTCAGTTTTGGAGGTGTATAGATCCATAATTCGGACAGGGACAGTGAAGTAACAAACATGCTCTGTTCCAGTGTGACTTGAGCTATAATTTGAGACCATCTGTGTAAAAATTGGAGATTGTTTGATATTTTTAAATATATCACGGATTTTCGGAAAAATAGGCCTGAGTTGTCCGTACAGCCAAAACGAGCCTGTTTGACGGGCCCATAAGTCCTTAATTTGGTCATTCACAGTGATGTATCACATATGCTATGTTTCAGTGGGACTTAAGCTATAATTTGAGACCATTGGTGTAAAGATTGGAGATTATTTGAGATTGTTATAGATCCCCTGACAATTTTGTTAAAATACCTGAAGTGATTTTGTGGGAAAACAGGTCAGTTTTGGAGGTGTATAGATCCATAATTCGGACAGGGACAGTGAAGTA